>NC_056749.1:283250551-283550551 GCF_019279795.1 Protopterus annectens
TTATTCTTATATATAGTAAACATTTTAAAGTGCAGATCTAGTGTTTCTTTTTAATAAGGTACACTGTTGAAGTATTACCATCTTTAATTCATCACCCTGTCAGTACTAGTAACACTGAACCTAAAAGTATTACAGGCAGAAGCAAGATGTTCAGCAAATGCATTACTGGCTATGCATCTACTAACTGCATAATTATACTCCTAACTGCCTATTTATGTTTAAAAATTTGAGTAACATCCTTCAGGTCTTATGTGCATAAAGGTTTCTTAGCATGTCTTACTTTTTATCCTTTGTTGACCAGGTTAATCCCACTAGCCTATTGGCTTCTTTTCATGAGAGACCAGAGATGGTATGCATACTGCTAGGGGACGTTTGGCCAGGGTATTAGGAAATTTCCCTTACTCTTTCCGGTAGGTGCCAAAGGATCTTTTACATCCACCTAAGCTACCACCAACTCAGGCAAATGTAATCTTGGTTTAACATCGCATCCATAGGACAACACACACACATAGAAGTGCAGCGATGACAGAAAATCAGAAGGTCATGAGTTTATTTCTCACAACAGCTATATGAATTCATTTTGTAATACTAACATTTTAGTGCAGCATAAGTGCGTGTGCTGTACTTCTGAGCTGCTGTCTTTCAGATAACACATTAAACTGAGGTCCCATCTATCTTGGGTGGTAGCAGCTCATGCAGACATTAAAGATCCCATGTGCTAATTGAAAAAAGAATAAGGGATTCTTTATTTATTTAAATACTTAACACATTTAATAATTTTTACAGTCTCATGACCGCATACAATATAATGTTAACAATTTCCTTGCTTACTTTCCTCCCATTATTTTGTATGTCAAAAGTCTGTTTTGTAAAAAATTGTTCTCTTGGAGCTTTTCTCCCCGGACCTCCACTGAAAATGGACTTGTAATCCAGTTGGACTCTCCCGATCAACAAATGTAAAATAAAAAAATAAAATAAATAAATAAATTTAACTAATATCTTATTTTTAAAGACTTTTGCTTTCCACTTCTTATACAAAATATTTTCATATTTTTCCTTCCATATAAATTGTGAACATACAAATATATTTCTTTTCTGTTTTATCAATTTCATGTTCATTCTCTGTGTTAAACAGTCCATACAATATCGGATTCATATTCACTCTGTGTAAGTGTTCATTGCTAAATACCTTCATTACCTTTCATTACCTTTCTCCAAAAACTTTTAACACTTTTATATTGATAAGAATGTTCCATATAGTTTCTTCTGTATTGCACAAAGCACATATCCTTTCTTCAGTTATCTTATATGACATCAGTACTTTTACAGGCACCGTACTTGATATTAACATACATAAGAAATCCCTGCCTTACCATGTTTGTTTAAATATTTTTTCTTCTCTCTTATAAATCCTTTTCTTTTCTAAATATTTTTTCTTCTCACTTATAAGTTCTTTTCTTTTCCTCTGAGTTCTGCCATAGATCTACCCATGAAGCTGTGTACCCTTATACGATTATTCCTTTCTGAAGTATCCTCCAAATGTCTAATTTACACAACAAAATCTTTTTCTTATATTCTAATGCATCATTTTTCTCAAGCACTATTTCCACGTATTATACTTTATATTGTCTCTACACTGTTCATACCTCTTTAATGGTGACTTATTTATCAGTATTTCTTTATCAAACTTCATTTTATTCAACACCCAGAATAAATATAATGCGACAGTATGATCCACTAAATTTGCCAACCCCAAATCACCATTTTTATTGTTATTATAAATCACGCCTTTTAATGGGGTTCAGTCCTGATACCCATATCACTCCAAAAATCACTTCTATTTACTTTTTCTCAAGAAATGTATATACTCTTCCAATATATGTACATTTATATTGTCTAAATGACCTTATTAAATATGCTTTCTTACTGAATATTAACTTAAAAATTTCCACAATGCTGCAATGTCCTTTACTTCTACCAAAACCCTTTTTCATTGCCTCTGTCTTTGTTCTTGCCAACCTGTATCCCTCATACTGCAGTTAATTTTCTGGGTGACTTGGACACACATTTTCATCTTTATGAACACCACCTTAGGGATTCCTGAAAATATGCTATACCTAGTAAGACTAATCAAGTTAACAAAAGTACATATATACATCCATTAAATTGTTCATTAAATGGTTAAGAACTAGCATATCAGTATTTTGTTATGAATTCAAAATACAGTCATTAAACTATTTATTAAATAGTCTAGAAATAACATATAAAGGTTTTGTTATGTCTACAAAATACATTCATTACATTGTTCAATAAATGACCTAGAATTAATTCATCAAGATTTTGCTATGATTACTTCACTGTCCATGGATAATTATCATCAATTCAGACTTTAAGCTTTTTGTACCTACCATTGTGTATTTCCAGTTTGGGGTTCTCGGTACTTTCTGTTTATGTTTACAATTGTGACATTTTAAACTAACCATTAACACTACAATATTATTATAAACTTTTGCATCACAGCAAAAAAACACAACATTTTAATAGGGAAATTGTTTCATGAAACATTCACATTGTTATTTTTCTGTTTTGCAGTTATCCACGTAAAGCTAATAATGTTTAATTCCTGGATTTTTTTTTGTTACTTTTTTCTGATCTATGGATTTAGCACTAAACATTGACAGGCATTTGGCAATAAATTGTAACAGTTTTCACTTTTAATGTATGCCATTTCATAATTATTATTTACATGACTGACAGATCGTATTCCAGATAAAACTGTGAAGGTTCCATCTCCTGAACCGGAATGGGTATCCATGGCTAAACAGAAGCAGAAGGATTTCCAAGGTCATCAGCTGTTCAAGAAACAAAGAAGTGAAGAGAGACGTCTATCAAAAATGGAAACACAGCAACAGGTAACTTTAATATTGTTACATACATCTATGTGTGTACGCGGACACACACACACACACACACACACACACACACACACACACACACACACACACACACACACACACACACACACACACACACACACACACACACACACACACACACACACACAGGCACACAGACACAGGCACACACACACACACACACACACACACACACACACACACACACACACACACACACACACACACACACACACACACACACACCAGTACCTTGCTCCCTCTTCAAGAAGATGATCAACCTAACTTAGAGTAGCTATTTCTGCAACTTTGCAGTGACTTGCTAAGTCCTTCAAATTGCAAATTTTCCACATATATCAAATGAAAAAAGAAAGGTAGTGATGTCAAGGAGATAAAAGGATGGGTATCAGCAGTGCCACCATACTGCAGTCAGGGGCATCAAGGTCCCTCCCTTACCTTTGGTGCAGTATGTGGTGGGTGTGGTAGGCTGTTGTATGCACCCAAAGGTTGTCTTCCTGCTTCTTAATGTGTTCTGGTGTATCTGAAATGCATGAAGCACTCCTGGCCTTAGCCCAGATACTGTGCAGTTTTCTTCTCAACAGTGAAGCATAATGTCCTCTGAATGTTTTGCTATCATTGCCCAAGCTAATTCCCAGGCTTTTCAATCTCATTCCTGAACCTTGGGTTGGCAACATCACAGACAGGGCAATCTGCTTTTGAAATGATAAACTGGATATTTTATTCTATGTCCTTTTTGTAGTGCCTATGCTTGCTGACCACTGACCCACTGCCACTGCCCATGCTATCTTATCACTAGTTGAGAGGAACCCATGACACCCAGGAGGGGAGTTTAAAGGTATAGCCCTATTCCTTCTTCCTAATAGTTAACTTGGGCACCTGTGACCTTACTTTGATGTGTGCATGCTCCCCTCCAAGGGGAAGCATGTCTCTGTGCACTTAATCCCTTTGGCTTTCAATGTGACTTGTATAGGCGTTATGGATTGTCTAGCCTTGAGCTCCATGGAACGAACACCAAGTGTTCTCGCTAAGTCACCCATGTGGTGAGCCAGAGCTACCAGCCTCCCCCCAAGCATGGATGGCTCAACAATGGCCAGTCACTTCCATCCTGCCCTGCCTGCTCTTACCGGTGTCCAAGCTGATAGTCAAGGTCAGGTCATCTGCTACATAGTTGGGGTTTTTATCCTTGTATGCCATGGTGCTGGCACTCCTTAATGATTTCAGCTAGTGTCTTCCAGAATGAAAGGACCAAGGAGTCAAAGTCTTTTTTCCAGGAGCAGAGTTTGATCTTCTGCACCCAAAGCAGTGCCCATCAGGACTGGAGGAAGGCAAGTTATTAAATAAGTAGGACTTGTAGCTTATCCATTAAATATTAAGATGATTAGGTAGGCTGCACAACTCTCATCAACAATAAAAGTTTATATTTCTCTTTAAGCCAAATGCCATTTTTCAAAACATCTTATGAAATATCAATATTACTTTAAGAATTGCATTCCTACAAGGGTTTGCAGTAATTTAGGATGCATAGTTACATCTCCAAGGATCATTGGAAGCTATGGGTTAAGGATGCATGTGCATCCAGATTCCATGAGAAGGCAGGGCATAGCAACGGTACTGCCTAAGTCCATTGGTATGATCTCTACTGTACTGCTTAGAATAAATTGTAACTATCCTAATTATGTGACATTTTCCTTGGACAGCCTCATGGATGCTTAAAGCTGTACAGCACAATATACATAAAACTAAACTGTACAATGTATATTTTCATGTTTTTTTATTTGTCATTGATTCAGCCAAAAACATTATATCTGATCATTACTTGTGAACCTAAAAGTTTATTGACCTTTTACTTCATGGAAATATTCTCTTGTCCTTTACTGTCATGAGAATACAGGTACAATTATATCTACATTATTTCATATCGTGAAGCATTAGCTCTACCAGTGGTGTTATTTTTGATATAATTTATTTGTTAACTAGGTAAACCTAGTAGACACAAGAGCTTCTTCTTAGGTGTTACCCTGCTAATCTTTTTCAGAATCAGAGTATGCAAATGGAAATCAAGGGACTCAAACCCAAGACTACAAGAAGAAGAAGAGATGTATATTCGGAGTTTCTAGCTTAAATGCTCTCTATTATACTTTGATGATGTGAGGTATTGACAGCTATGCCAGGAGAAGTAGGGCAGTGGATGTGCAACATATGCCAGCATAGCTAGCTGGAGTTTTGTAAATAATTATATGTCATTTGTATATCAAACTGATTTGTACAGGTACTTGAGTTTAAATTTTATTTATAAAGCTGCTTTTGTTAAAAAATGTATCAACAGAGGGTCCTGCTGGACCGAAAAAAGAATTCCACCTGTATGTCAGACTGCATTATAACTGTTGAAATTAATATTTTAACAGAGGATACTGGAAGAGAAGAAGTTAATCTCATTCCAGCTAACTTTGAAAAATAGTCTGAATTTAAATTATATGGTAGGATATAAACATTGTATCTTACAGTTCTGATTGCAGCCAGAGACAAAATGTCTGTAAAAACAAGGCCTAGGAGTCCTGCTGTATTGTTCTTAGCAGTAAACATTGCTACTCTGGAAGGGCGGAAGTGTTGAAATGGTTTTATGGCTTCCAGATGCTATAACATATCCTAGCAAAGCTCTATCTGTGTGCATGGTAACACATATGTGTGAGATTCTGGTTCAGTTTCTAGTAAAGAGGGGCAGTATGGGAACCAGAAGTTAGATAACCAGATGATGTGATGTCACTCTGTAAGCCAGCACTGAAATTATGTTTTAATACAAGATGAAACAGAAGTCTCAGTACAATCTGTTTGTGAAACCTGACAAAGAAGGAAGACCACTCACCCATTTAATTTTGCCTTGGTTTAGTAAGTAACCAGAGAATAGTAATTCTTTAGATCAGTCAGGAAAATACAGTGAGATTAGTTAAGTATTGTTTTTCTGCATCTGTCTGAATCTTTCCATCTGTGTTATTTTTAGTACTTCTTGTGACTGAAACTCTGGTGTTTATTGTAAATAGATATTTAGTATTTTCATGCTCTTTTATTATTTATTATTAAATACGTTTAAACCTTTCATTGTGGCTGGTCTTTTAGAGAATGTTTTAACCTTTGAGAATACTTATATCTATTCGTTGACACTGTGAACTCTCCTGGAAGCATTACTGCATTGGTCAAACACTACCATTTGTAGTAATATTAATTTCACTCAGTATAATTGGGTACCCCTGTAAGAGCCTTAGAACAGCTGGCTTTGGAGTTTCCTGGTGGCAGTAATAACCTTATAGTCTGGACAGAGGGGCATAGCTAGTAAATTTGTACCAGCCTTTGCCAGGTGTGTGTGTGTGTGTGTGTGTGTGTGTGTGTGTGTGTGTGTGTGTGTGTGTGGGCTACTTGGAGCATGAACACAGAGCATTGGTTTTACAGACAGGGTGGTGGAGGACTTTGCCTGGGACACTCGGCTGAGGACTCAACTCTGTAGATGTGCTTGTGGGGACACTTATTGGGGGCCTGGAGAGAGAGAGAGGGGTAAACGCAGACCCCGGACTAAGTGTGTTTCCTGTGTGCTCTTGAGGGAAAATGTGCTTGGTGTAGACAGCTGCATCTGGAAATACTGTGTGTACCCATCGTTGATCTAAGTGAACGTCCCTCACTGGTGTCAGTGGTGAGGATTCAGGCTCCTTGATTACTGGCCCAGAGAAGGGGTATCATATATATTATCAGATATCATTACCAATATTTCTTTAGTGTAATAGGGATGTCATGCACTAGATCTGAGCAAAAAAAAAATCATTGTTTATCCTGCAGTATACAATAAGTTTCTAAGCAGACTAATAACTTGCAGACACCTCATCGGTTTAACACCTGAGGAAGGCAACTATCTGTACTCAGCTTTAGTGAAATAATTGTATATTTCTTTCATTTGTATAAAAACTGATTATTTGCAGACAATTCTAAAAAACAGGGAGAGTAATCGGGGGTCACACTTTAAGGGCAAACCTCCAACAGGCAAATGCATTAATAAGAACAAACAGCTGAACAAAATAACAGGGACTTTTAAATTTTTAAAACTTCAGTCCTGAATATTTAACAAGTTACTGGCATCATGCTTATTAAAATTAAAACATATTCAAGGTTATTTTGCACATAAAACATACAAACATAATGCATATACATTTTTAATATTTTTAATATATATATATATATATATATATATATATATATATATATATATGTCCGTGTTTCAGTAAAACATATTTTCTATCATATTATTTATCATCTTTTTATCATGTTTTTATTATGTATTTTACATTGATATGGTGGTTCATTAAGTGTATTTCAGCAGTTGTTTGTGTGTAACGATGTATTTTTAGATAGCAAGTGTTGGTTTTAGTTTTAGTTTTTTGTTCAACATTTTGAAAATATGAGCGTAATTGTTTAATTGTATTTTAATTATATAATTGTTATGAGATTGGAGGGTACATATAGAATGTAAGTAAATTAGTGCAACACATATGGTCAAAAGGTATATTCTAGTAAAATAAGGTTTCTGAAATAAGTAGGTTATTCAGGCTAAATGCCAAAAGCAGATAAGTATTTACAAAATCATGTTATGAAATTCCAGCAACACGTCTGTGTTCCAGTGACTTTGTATTTTCAGCACTGGCCTAAAATCTGAACCAAGTCCTGAGAGTCATCTTTATATGTATGTTTTTTTAATACGAACTTTATCTCTGTGTGTATATTTCTTGAAATAAGTGATACAGGATTTATTGTGTGTGTGTGTGTGTGTGTGTGTGTGTGTGTGTGTGTGTGTGTGTGTGTGTGTGTGTGTGTGCATAAACTGCAAGACAGCATATCCTTTCTTCATTAGCATCTCAGGGAAATTTGGTGCATAGCCATTTGTTGGTTGTTTCTTTTGTTTTATTTAATTGCTGTTTATAACACAGCCTACTATTTCGTTCTGTCCTTTGGACTGGACTAATTCTGAAGCTGCACAGAAGAGCACTGGTTTGGATTTATTTTAAACATAAAGTGATTTTTTATCAGCATCTCTACACCAGGAAAGTTGCTGGAACTGTTTTTCAAGCATTTTTACTATAACTGCACTGTTTTATTCTTTAACCAACTGAGGCTGGACATTTGTCCCTTATACTCCCAACCTAGCTCTTGTTAAGTTTTTAAAGCTAGTGCCTCTCTTGTTACTCTTATGTTAATTTGACCACAAAGTTCCCTCCCTCTCTTCTTTCATTGTTGCTGTCAGTAGGCACAAAAGTATCATTTTGTGAAGTCACTCCCTTTGAACTATTAAAATACTTTTACCCTCCCACTGTATTCGATGGATTAACAATACTGAGTGCTACCCAGCCAGCCAGCCAGCCAGCCTGTGTTGCTGTTCTTCAGTGGCTCTTGAATTACCTTTCATTGCACTAAATGTTCTTTAGAAGCTCCACCCAGTCACATCTTATCTCATCTGCTTATATTAATGAGTACTAGAGGATCAAACTGGGAAGTCCCTCCCCTGAATTACCCCTTTTCATATCTTCTTGCCTGTGTATTGCATAGTGCAATATCTAAACAGATTAACCCCTTTTCCATCTTACTTTTAAAATCTGCAATATCTAGAACAAGAGTACCATTCGATGGAGAACCTTTTGTATGTTTTGTTTATTCTTCCATAATTACACACATCCTCTACTACATTTACTTTACTTGTCTGAATACCTAAATACTAGACAGGATGGAAGGTCGGTCTGCTAGTTTCACCTCTGTTGCCAGCATTTTATCAATTAGTCTCTTAAGACTGTATACAAATTGCTTTATGCACACAGATAATAATCTTATTATTAACACTAATAATTACATTTGTAAGAAGAGTAAATAATCTGGAGGCATCCCTCTCACTTAAAAACATACTCTGTAATACACCATATACCTCTACCACAATCTTTCGCTAATCACACCAAAATGTCTTATGCTAAAGCTATAAAAATCACTCCCAAAGGCTCCTAGAGATAAGGATATTAAGTCTCAGCAAAAAAAAAAATAAATAAATAAAATCAGAACACTCATCCACCTCTTGCATAACTATCATATAAAGAATCACCACAAGAAAAAAACACTCCAAATCTATCATTCTGTACCACCGCAGCAAAAACAAGTTTTAATGATAGGTGACATTATTGTCAGACATACTGACTCATCACTCACAAGGCTCGGCAAGAAGAGGGACACACTTCTCAACTGTCCAGAAGTTTTGCACACTATCCAGATTTTTACCTCATATATTTGGTCTAGTCCTCATAATATTTGAAGTTTTCTGACAAATCATGGAGGATGGAATTAAATAATGACAGACATTTCATATCCTTCAGGAAAAGTCTGATAATGCAAAACCTGTTATTCTCTCAACTAACTCTATAAGAGGAATATTTAAAAATATATCACTGATTTTGGACCTTTGCCCCCAACATTATTTTTGACTTTATCCAGAATTTTTGAACTAAGAGGTAAGGGCAGTGCTAATTATCAGCTATATGAAGGGTTTAGAGCTTATAGTCCAAACTACCAAATATTAATGCTACTCAACTGCATGGAATTTGTCTATGAATTCTAGCCTGATTTTCAAAAATTCATTACTCTAAAATATTTTTCTAAACTAAAAAAGTAATCTGGAGAGTCTACTGTACTCATTCTAAAATTATGTTTATTCTTTGTAGATTGCTAATAACACCAGTGTTACATTTTAAAATTCTAATATGTATTACTGAGTAATGCCTTTGGATTTTAAATTTTCTTTTTGCACAATTGTAATATCATCAACTGAACTGAAGTATATTCATAATAATCTCATTTTATAGATTAAAGCAACTCACTACGACTCAGCAGTTGATGACCTACAGAAACAAATTGTTGCTTCACATATTTCAGCACATATCATTACAATATTTGGTTGACTTCAGATCTACTCAGAACACTGATGGCAGAATATTTTTTTATAGGAAATGTCAATTTTGAAAGAAAATATTCAGAGAAGAAACTTTGCATCTACTTCTGTTACTAGAGAAATGGAACATAAGAGCACAACCGGTTCAGCTGCGGCAGGTAAAAACTAAATACAATTTCTAAAATGGGTCATGTATGTCTAAAAACTGTGTCTATTAGAAATCTGCAAATTTGGTCTAGAATTATCAGTGTTGAAGATATTAATAGAATCTGCATTAAATAAAATCATGCAAGTCTATTTTAGAAATCTCTACTAACCTATGCTTCATTCCTGCTCCAAACAACCAATTAGAAATTCGCTCTGTGAAGACTCAGTTTTTAATGCCTTTTTTTCAGAAGAAAATCATAAAAAGCAGTTATGCTTGTATACATCATTCTGACGTTTAGAGCTTTCAGCATTTTCAGTGGTAATTGCTTCTGGAAAAGCACCTTGGGACATTCAGACAAGTCCCTTAACAATTGTATGAGCTCTAAATGAGTGAAATGGCTTCCTAGGAGCTTGAAAAAAAATATTTGTTAGTAATTTTGAGTGTGCATGAAGTGATATCTTAAGACTACCAAACTGGCCATGCAAGAAAGACTGGGTTCATCACTCATTAGAGAAACTGTTTAGTTTCATTCATTCATGTTTATAAGGGTAAGGGGATATTGCTTTTTCCTAAATAATGTGTGCCCTTAGAAATCATTATGTTAGTTTGGTTGTTGAAAATGTCTTGTTTTTTCTTGTTCATCTGAAATCAAGCAGGTTAGAAAAAACTTACAGAATGAAACTATGAAGCTCAAATCTTCTGAACTACAGAAAAAGTAGAAACCAAAACTAGAAACTCACAAAATGTTTCCAAACAAATAATTGATCCTTGGTATTAGAAATAATGAAAATGCTTACTGCCTATTTTTTATACAAAATAAAATTGGTTCATTGCTTGAATGCTTGGAAGGTTGCAACCTTAGAGTTTCTATTTTTGTTTTTTAAATTACCACTCTGTCCTCCCTGCACCACTTTTTTAAAGTATGCAAACCCTCACCCTAGCCCTACCTCTAACCCTACACCGTACTTTAGAAAAACCCTTTCTATAACATTGCCAATACACAAAACATATCTTATATGTGCTACATATAAATATACACATATACAGCACTATATCTATCCCCTTACCTTACCGTACTGATAACTGACCTGAAAACACTCACACACAAACACTACATTTATTCCCTTTACATAGGCCATACTCAAACCCTAATCCACAAACACACACACACACACACACACACACACACACACACACACACACACACACACACACACACACACACACACACACACACACACACACACACACACACACACACACATGCACACACATACCCTGACCCCTAATGCAAGCCCAGTTGTTTCTTTCAGCAACACAGGCATTCAGGAAAACAGATGTTCCATAAAATGAACATTCATAAAATCTTCCCTGCATTTTACTTTATGAACAAATGAACACTCAGTAAATTGTACAGGACCCATTTACACATATACATTTTGTCCCACCTTGTTCTTCATTGCTGTTTTTGACATAGCCACACCTTCATGGAGGATGTTCTAATCATCCACCACCAGTTTTGTAAAAACATATCCATCTTGTAACCTCAGATTGTAACATTTCATACTCATGCAGCTATTTTTTTCAGTGGTACACATTTGGACTTTGTCTTTTTTTCCCTTTAGCATTGAGAAGGTTATTTCATGTCCCTCTGTCTTCCTTCATCATAACATTTTTATTTAGCATTTACAAGGATAGTCCAAGGGCAGCCACGGTGGTGCAGCAGTTAGCATTGCCACTTCACAGCAAGAGGTTCCCTGGTTCGATTCTCAGCTGGGGTGCAGAGTCTGCATGTCCTACCTGCGGGTGCATGGGTTTCCTCTGGGCACTTTGGTTTCCTCCCACATCCCAAAGACATGCTGTAGGTGAATTGGACATTCTAAACTGGCTTGCAGTGTGTGTGTGTGTGTGTGTGTGTGTGTGTGTGTGTGTGTGTGTGTGTGTGTATGTGTGCATGCCTCTTGTGGAAGGTTAGGTGCTGGGCTGGCAACTCGACACCATAAAATTCCACTGCCAGTCATTCTGCGGACCGTTGTTCTGCTGTGGCGACCCCTTACCAGGAAAAGACGAAAGAAGAAGATTTACAAGGATAGTCCAACTAGGAATAATCCTTTTTCAGTGGAGGCCTGGGAAGATAAGCTCTTTACAAAATACTCATGCATGCATATGATTACAACACTGCAGTCTATTAAGAGAGAAGTTGGAAATCATGAGATATGTGCAACAGGACATGTAGATTAAAGAAACACCCAGTTTAATGACTATGTACCTGAAATATAACATTTTGACTACTAAAAGAAAGATGATTTCAATATATTCTGGCCTATGCATAAATTTAAATTCAGCAGAACAGATAACTCATAAGCATACTAAATTATATAAAACAAAGATATGTGATATATAGTTTTACATTCCATAAAAGGAAACAGTTTATGCTATTTAATTGTATGTGCAGCAAGGGAGGTAGCTTCTATCAACATTTTTAAAATAATAGGGCTTTCTGCAATGTAATTGTTTTATATATATATATATATATGTATATATATATATATATATATATATATATATATATATATATATATATATCCCATCTCTCTCTTAAGCTGAATTTGCAAATAAATAGAAAGCAGGTATGGTATAAAAATTGCAGTGGTATTATTCAGTTCTTTATTCAGACATTTTATTTAGTAACAGTCATTTCCATCAAGTACTGTAATGTAGAGTTCTTTATATTTCACGATGAGCTCTTTTATCCTAATTTTCAAAGACTTTCTCAGATCGGTTAACCATACTACAGTACACAGAACAAATGTATGTGATATATAATAGTTTGCATACTTTCAAAAGAAAGAGCTGATGTTGTGCTGTAACGTATATCCCACTGTACATGCAGTAAGGGAAGTAACTTCTATTAGCATTTTTTTTAATGTAGATACCACTGAGTTATAGCAAGGTTATAGAAAGATCAGTTGGAATAATGGTTAAGGTTTTATCCTCCCATGCACAAGGTACAAGGTTCAATCCTGATGTCTGACCAATGTGTGTTTTGAGTGTGCATGCTCTTACTGTGTCTCTGTGGGTTCCTCCCACCTCCAAAAACATGGGTGTACATCAGGATTCAGCTTTGAACCCACTGCTGTTCATACTAGTGATGGACTAGATTAACAAACAGGTGAGAGGGAACATATCAACAAAGTTGCTGTATGCAGATGATGTGGCATTACAGGCAGACTCTGAGCAAGAACTTAGCAAAGGATACAATAGTGGAATGCAAAACTGAAGGCACGTGGGATGAAATTAAGTACAGATAAGACAGTGGGAAATCAGAGGAAGCTGAGAATTGCGATAGAAGGGAAGATAGTGAACAGGTTAATAGCTTAAGGTATCTATGAGGGATGGTTGAGGAGAAGGGAAGTCTGAATGAAAAGGTAAAAGCTAGAATCAGAAAGGCTGCAGCCAACTAGACTAAAATGCAGCATATGACAAAGGAATGCCAAAGAAACTGAAAAGTAAGGTGTACAAAACAGTGGTGAGACCAGTACTAATGTATGGTACAGAAACCTGGGCAGTAAAGTCAGAGCAGATGAGGAAATTAAAGGTGATGGAAATGAAGTGGCTGAGATGGGTGGTAGGGTGGATACTGAGGGACAGACGAAGAAATGAGGACATAAGGGCAGAAGCCAAAGTAGCTCCAATTACAGAGAAGGTCAAAGAGAACAGATTACAGTAGTTCAGGCACATGTGCAGAAAAGTAGAAGACAATCTGGTGAAGAAGATTCGGGAAAGACAGGAAGAAGGTAAGAGGAAATAAGGGCATCCAGCAAATAGGTGGATGGATTGTGTGAGAAAATATCTGCAACAGTCAGGCAGGAGTGTGTAAAAAGGCCAGAGTGTAGCACTGAATCGAGAATTATGGCGACAGTTAACACCTTGACCCCATGTAGGAAATGGGAAAAAGGGGGTAGATGGTGATGACGATGATAATGATGAGAGCACAATCTGTCAGGCTGATGTTGAAAAACAGATCTGGGGAATTGCTTGAACATTTAAAACAATTATTTTAACTACTGCCTAAATGACAACAGTTTTACCTTGATGTGCAGATGCCACATGAGGTAATGTGAGTTCTTTGCTTAACAAATTAATTTTTCCATGCAAGGATGATCAGTAAGTTTATCACATCCATTCTGTGTATCTAGGAGGCAGGACTTTGTCAGACCATTTTCTTCATTGAGGAGAATGGCCTTCTCATAACTGTTACACTTAGGTTTTTTAATCTTCTTGAAATATCCCTAATTTTGGTCTTAGCAAGGCATGACACTGTTGCAAACTCCTTGCAAAGTCAACTGATGAATGTTTTGAGAGTTTCCAGTTCACAGTGTTTGCTTCACAGGCTTTTGAGTCTGGCTTGGGTCAGTTTCACCTAGGTACTTTCATACTATAGCCTTTGCATGCTATGACTATGTCTGGATGATTTATTGTGGTCACTGGGAGGTCTGTTTAATATTTCATGTGTATCAGATCCTTGTTTAACTGAGCTTTTTGAGGTACAGGTAAGGCTTCTGAAGATATACTCACAGTGGAAGTTGTTTTTCTGTGCTGATAGGGAGGGACTGTTGCTAACCGCCTATTGCTCTGGACACACATATATATCTCACAGGTATGCCCATAGTAAGACATTTCCTCTTTGAAAATTTACAAGACACCATTTGCTCTGAAGCCATACCTTAGTACAATGATGACTCCTCATAGATTATATTGGTGAGCTTCATAATGCTTTAACCTACAAACACACACACACACACACACACACACACACACACACACACACACACACACACACACACACACACACACACACACACACACACACACGCACACATGCACACAGTTGCCAGTCCTGATATTAGAACCCCTACCTATCTAGTTATGTGCACTATTGTGCTACATATTTATCACATGCACCACAGAGCTTATATTCATCATTCCTCCCTATCACAGTGTTGTCATTAAGATAGCCATATATATTAGGAATTCTTATAAGTGGTTAATCCATTGTCTGATACCAAAAGGTAGGCATAAAATCTACTCCAAAACCTGCTGAGTATACTGTAACAGTCCCCTAAGTAACTTAATAGGAATGTTTTAAAAGAGTCCATTTCCATTTGCAGATAGGCTTATATCAAGCCAATTTTAATTCATATACTTCTACCATGACAGATGCAAAAACATATTCAGTTCTTGGTAAGTGGTGTTACACAGATATTTGAGTTTAACAAGGAATACTACACAGTTCTTAATGATTGGTTAATTGTAAACATAAAATGTCCTCATGTACGAGCACTCCCAGATGTAATTCTTCAAAATATTTTTTTAAATAACTTATTTTGTCAGTTTTATTTTGGCTTTAACTCCATCATTTTCTTTTTTCTTGTAACTCCATCTCTGTTCACTTGGAGTATAATGATATAAAGCACCAACCTCATCTAGTGACATTTGGGTGAAGCAATAGTTTAGTCTTCACATCTGTCACTTAAAAAAAAAAACAAAAAAAAAACAGAGCCCTGTATGGCTGTGGCTGCTTCAGCTCGTGAATGTGCTGCACTCTAGCTCTTCATCATTGGTTGTTTTTCAAGAAAAAGGTATTTTTACCAAAGTTTTCAATGTAGGAAGGATATATGAAAGATTTACCTTGCTGAATCTGCTAGAATCTAGCTCACTATGTGAATGCTTTTCAGGGCTGCTGTCTGCAGGCCCTGTGAGGCCTGAAACACTCTGTGAGCTGGGAATAATGACTAAGATTCATCCAGTGTGCTGCACTTGCTTTGTTTCCTGGATTATCTGCAGAAATCAATGGAAAAAATGCAGGAGATATGACAGACCAAGGAAAAGTGCAGGTATCAGTGTCAAACTAAGAAAAGCTCCACACAGGCCTGCAATTCCATCCATACTGCTGGCAAATGTTCAGTCTCTGGACAGCAAAATGGATTACATCAGGCTGGACTTAAACACAAATCACAAGGTAAGAAACAGCTGTTTTGTCATTTTTACAGAAACTTGGCTAAATTCAAATATCAGTGACTATGCTGTGGGAATACAGGATTAAACCTTATTCAGAGCAGACAGGATACAGGCCATTAGTGGCAAAGTCAGAGGTGGAGAAGTCTGAAAATATGTAAACAACTGCTGGTGTAATAACAATGACATTGCCTTCGGCCATTGCTCAGCAGACATCAAATACCTTACACTTGAATGTTGTCCATGCTATCTGCCTAGGGAATTTGCAGCCATTTATATCACAGCAGTCTATATACCTCAATGTGCAAATACTAAAAATGCACCTGCTAGCCTGTACAGGCTATCCTGTGAACTATAAAACAAAAATCCTGAGTGTGTGAATAATATGGCAGGAGATTTTGACCAGGCAAAGCTGAAAACAGTACTACCACACCACTATCAATATGTTAACTTTGTCACAAGGGGAGCAAATACATTAGACCAAGTGTATACAAATGTCAAGCAAGCTTTCAAAGCAGTTCCCACCCACACCTAGGCAACTCGGATCACAGTTCTATCTTGATGATCCCAGCCTACAAACCCATGCTGCTAAGAGGAAAACCTTTCAGGAAACAAGTAATGATCTGGCCAGAAGGAGCAGTCTCAACCCTGCAAGACTGCTTCAAATGCACTGACTGGAACCTGTTCAAAGAGGCTGCCACCACAGAACATCATTTAAACCTGGATGAATATACTGAAACAGTAGTGGGGTATATCACCAAATATGTTGAGGATGTGACCATCTTGAAGGATGTAACTATAAGGCAAACCAAAAACCATGGCTCACTAGCGAAGTCTATGAGCTACTGAGAGCACATAATGCAGCCTTTAAGTCCGGAGATAAAGATGCCCTGAAAGTTGCCAGGGCCAACCTGAACAAAGGAGCAAGAGCAGCAAAACAAGTTCATGGGCTAAAAATACAAAAACACTTCACAGATCAAAAGAATCCTAGGCAGCTACTGATTACAAACCTCTGTCAACAAAATGTGTAGATAATATGGACTTTCTAGACAAACTTCTTCTTCAGCAGATCTGAGGAGACAAACACCTCACCAAAGAAACTATTCATGGATGGGGATGCCACACTGCTATGTCTCAGTCTGGAGGCAGTCTGAAAGAACATAAGAAAAGTCCACCCAGGTAAGGCAGCAGGTCCTGACATGATTCCGGGTCATCTACTCAAGGACTGTGCAGATCAACTAGCACCTATCTTCACTGACATCTTCAACATGTCTGTCAGACAGGCTAGTGTGCCAAAGTGCTTCAAGTCTGCCATTATCATTGCACTGCTATAGATGTCATCCCCATGCACTTTAAATGACTACTGACCCATCACACTCACACCGGTAGTGAGGAAATGCTTTGACAGGATTGTCAAAGAGCATGTATAATCTTGTCTGCCTGCATCTTTTGATCCTTTACAGTTTGCTTATAGACCAAATTGCTCCACTGTAGATGCTATATTCCTGGCACTACATCACACCTTGAACCATCTTGAAGACAAAGATTGCTATGTATGTATGCTGTTCATAGACTTCAGCTCAGCCTTCAACACTATAATACCGCAGCAGCTGTTGTCTAAACTAAGTCAACTCGGCATAGAGAATACGCTCTGCAACTGGATCCTCGACTTTCTGACAGACAGACCCCAAACCATAAGAGTTGGCATGAACCACTCATGATGCATCACCTTGAACATAGGGGTCCCACAAGGTTTCATACTAAGTCCACTTCTCTTCGCAATACTGACCCATGACTGCCCTACAAAACATCAAGCAAATCACGTCATCAAGTTTGCTGACAATACCACCATGATTGGCCTCGTCAGAAATTATGATGACGGGGCATACAGAGAGGATGGGAACTAACTCACCAGATGGTGCACTGACAACAACCTAGCATTAAATGTTGACAAAGCAAAATAAATCATTGTTGACTTCAGGAGGAAGCAAAGGTCTCACAAACCCATCACCATCAGTGGTATGGCAGTGGAAAGGGTAAAAAGCACCACATTCAAAGGGGTGCACATCTCAGATGACCTAAGCTGGGCAACAAACACCTCCAGCCTTGTAAAAAGACACCAACAATGTCTCCACTTCCTCCAGAGACTATGTAGAGCAAACCTCTCCTCCCACATCCTTATGACCTTCTATAGGTCCATGATCAAAAGCATACTGACTAACAACATCACAGTGTGGTATGGAAACTTCTCATACATAGATTGCAAGGCATTAGAGAAGGTTGTAAAGCAGGTAAGGAAAACCATAGGATCAAACCACCAGTCCTTACAGGACCTTTACTCTTGCAGATGCTGTGGCAGGGTCATGAAATGGATAAGGGATAAACATCATCCCGCACATGGACTATTCTACCTCCTATCTTCAGGGAAATGATACAGAAGCATCAGGTATAGAATATCAAGATTCAGGAACAGTTTTTTTTCCACAAGTGATCAGAATTTTGAACAACTAACCTAACAATGTCAACACTCCCTCAGCTCATGAGAACACCATAAGTGCAATATGATTGTCTTTACTGTTGTAGAATTAAATTATTCTATTTATCTAAGTTATGCAATCTGAACTAAATTATTACTTGCACAAGTATGGGAACTGTGAATTATGCTATGCTGCTATCCTATATTAAGAATAGTGGTGGGTGAGTTATCTATATGTGCATTTATATCTGTACTGTCTAGAATTTCTTCCATTATATGTTTCCTTCCCCGTCTTGTGAAAACTGTTTTTCAAGGCACACGAGCCTGAAGCAATGAAATTTCATCCGGTGATATATTGCATTGTTGATTTGAATGACAATAAAGTTTACGCTGACTTAACAGCTCCTATTTTTTTAGGCATTTGTTAATGGCTATGATGTCTTTTCATTTGTTGCCAGCTTGTTAGATATCAGTTGCTGTTTTTTTCTCAAAATTTTTTTTATTTTTCAATTACATCTGAATGGAATGAATTCCCCAGTATTTATACATAACATCTTAAATAACTATGTACACTATTTACATCAGCCTGATACTATAACAGATCTTAACGTATACAGTTACTTTATAAGTATGTCCAATCCATTATCAGAGTATCTGATCAATTATTATATAGTGTCAATCAACAATAAGACTTTTCCCCAAGGATTGTTGATAAATGGCTTTGGATAAATTCTTAGTTCTTTAATTTTAATTTCCAATAATGCTGTGGTCTTCAGTAGGCTGTAGAAGTCTTTCAAAGTTGGTATTATGTTTGTAGTCCATCTTCTTGTTATAAACTTTCTTGAAATTGCAAGTATAGTCCATACATGTTTAACCTATTCAAATGAGGACATTTGTTCACATTTAATAATACAAGAGCTTTAGTTAAATAAAATGATTCATTAAATAAAGCTTGTAGAAAGTTATTAATACCATTCCAAAATGGCTTAATTTTAACACAATCAAAGGAAATGTGGTTCCAATCTCCATTGTGTACTTGCTCACATCTCCAACATATTCCTTTTATGGAAGAACTAATTTTATTGATTCAGTCTGGGGTTAAGAATGCTCTGTGCAAGCATTTCCAATTAAAAACTTTCCAGTATTGTGTAAAGGATGTATATTTTATCGATAATAAGATATTTGTTTTAATATCTTCAGTTAACTGTATTCAGTGTCCTTTTGTTATATATTTCCAATATGAGGTTTTGGGTGTTGTTTTATAGTTTATCGATATTTTGTAAAATTTTGAAATAGTGTTTCTCATGTCAAAGTCATTATATATGATTTCATATATGTATTTCATAAATTTAGGTATTTCTTTAAATGAAGAATTAATTATTCTACTTAAATCTTGTGAATATGACAGAATACTCTGTAAAGTTAGCCAGTCCTGTTGTGGAATTTTGAATGCTGTTTTTATTACTGCATATCTAAAATGTTTAGTTCTCTGATACATTGGAGCCAACAAACAAATCCTTTCTGATCCCAGGAATTAATAATTTCTCTATATATTTTATGTGGAAAGTTCTTTGTGACTATAAATGGTGTTAAAAGATCAAACCAGATTTTTAAGTCTATATTTGCATTAATAATTTTCCTAAATGAGTCAATGTAATAATTAATCATACGAGTTTTAGTGGGTTTAGTTATGTTATATTACATACACATAATATGTGCCATGGCAAATTGTTTTTATCTGTTATTTCAAATTTTTTTTGCAAATCAAATTCATTTATTGATATTACAGTTAGTAATTCTTTCCAGTTTGCAGAGTAATTTGGACTTATCCAATCTGAGATTGTTTTAGATATTATGTTTTTATATATGCTTCTATATCAGGAAAATTTAATTCTCCCTGTTTCCATGGTCTGATATGATGTATTAAAACTATTCTGTTTCTTTTGGGAAACCATAAAAATTTTATTAGGCATGAATTTATTTCTTTAAGTATATTCCTTTCTGGTAACAGTTGTATTGCCAAGGCTATATATAGGATCTTGGGCAGTAAAACCATTTTTATTAATTGTAATCTATCTTCAAATGTTAATATTATTTTGTTCCATTTTTCCACAGAGATTTTAATTGTATTGATGATATTATTGTAGTTTTTTTAGACTAATTAATTTTTATCCTTGCATAACTAAATTCCTAGATATTTTAAGGTAGATTTGAGTATGATGTGATCCCCCGTAGTCTGCAGTCCTTTTTTTATTTAAAAATAAAAATTTTGATTTTGATTTATTGAAATGGAGTCCTGACGTCATGTGAAATTTGTCAATTAATATATGTAATTCTTTTAATATCTCTTTTGTATTAGATAATGTTAGTAATATGTCATCAGCATAAAGCATTACTTTAGAATTGTATTGTTCATAAACATCTATTCCTTTAATTTTTATATTGTTACGAATTGAATCTGCCAATATTTCAATAGCCAGAGCAAATAGAATCGGTGACATGGGACATCCTTGTTTAGTGCCTTTTGTTATATGTATATATTCAGAGGTAAAAGGACCTAACTTGACATATGCTATGTTATTTGTATATATATTCTTTAGGAGATGCACAAAGGATGCAGGAAATTCAAACAGCATTAGGATTTTGAATAAATAGTCACAATTTAGGGAATTAAAGGCTTTCTCTATATCTAAGCCAATTATGAGTGTTTATTTTCTTTATTAACATAATCAATAAGAGCATTTATCCTTTTAATATTGTCATGTGTGTATCTATGATATATAAATCCAGTTAGATCATTATTTATTGTTTTGGATAGTGGTATTTTCATTCTGTTAGTTAATATTGTCATAAATATCTTATAGTCATTATTTAATAATTTTATAGGTTTATATGAGGTACAGAGGTTTGGGGATTTGTTTTCCTTTAGGATTGGTGTGATTAAGGAAGATCTTCAAGAGGGTGGTATTATAGCTTGTGACTGAATTTCTAATAGTGTTTTATGGAAGAGGGATAGTATCTTTGAAGGAAAAAGTTTATATATTCCCATAATTATGCCATTTATACCTGGAGCTTTATTATTTTTACCCTCGTTTATTGTGTCTGTAATTTCTTTGTAGGATATGGGTGCTTGGAGATCTAGTTTTAAATTTTCTAGTATTTTTTATATTAGAACATTTTTCATTTAAATTTAATTGACCAATATGTATATTTTCTTTTTGGAAATGTTCCATATAGTGATTTATGTAGGCATCAAAAATGTCACCTATATCAGAGACATTTTTCCCTTTCTTTTCATGGAAGATAAGTTTAATGTTATTAGATTTTGATTGTATTTTGATTCTTGTGGATAAATTATGTAGACATTTGGGAGAAGTGGCCAAGGTATTAATTTTTAGTTTTTCCAAAGCTAAACTAGTTCTATGTGTTAGAATTTCATTGTATTTATTGTTTAATACTTCTACTTTTTTTCCCTCTCCAAATGATTTTGATTTTTCTCAGCTTTTACTGATAAAAGTTTGGATTGTAGATCTAATAATTCAGAATCCCATTCTCTGATTTTTTTATACCAAGTTAGGGTTTTACCATATATGTAAGCTTTTAATGAGTCCCATATCATTATTTTATTTATCTCTGTGGTGTAATTAATATCTAAGAAGAACTGTAATTCAGATAATAACCAGGGTTTGAACTCTTTAATTTTGGTTATATATGCTAGAATTCTGGAGTTAAAGATTAATGGTTTGTACCCATTTTGAAGTTTTAGTATCAATGAATTGTGGTCTGAAAAGGGGCTGGGAGTGATTGAGAAATTAATGATTTTAGAGTGTAAGTCATGGGCAGCAAATATTTTATCTATTCTAGTTTGGGTACCAAATCTGTGATCTTGATGGGAAAGCAACAAAGATTTATCTTCTTTAAATCTGAAAGTATCTACAAGATAAAATGATTCTACCCACTTGTTTAAAGATTTTGATACAGCAGATGTACACAGCGGTCTTTTATTTGTAGTTTCAGAAATATCAAATATACAGTTAAAATCTCCTTCTAATATTAAGTTGCCTTTATAATTATTGGAAATGAAATCCAAGTGTTTTTTAACAGTTACTGTTCCAATGCCTGGGAACCAGTATAGATTGGCTAGGGTCCATATTCTGTTATTATATTTAACTATTACTAATACCATAAGGCTGTCTTTATCTTCATACTTATAAATGATTTCTGGGTTAATCACATTTGTTTTCATAAAATTGTTACCCCTTTTGTCTTTGTCTTATAAGTGGATTGTGCCAATATCATATATTCCTTAGGATTCCATTTGTAATTGTCATTTGTTTTGAAAAGAGTTTCTTGAAGGAAGACAATTTGTGCTTTGTTCAGTTTTAAATATTTCAGTAGATTTGATCTCTTGCTAGGATTGTTTAAGCCATTAGTATTTAAAGTTAATAAAGTTAAATCCATCTTAGGTTATTTAGACTATGTATTTTTTTATTTTATTGTGGCTATTAAACATTTTCCTCTGATAACTATAAAGTATATGTTTACGCTTTTAAAGAAATTATCAGTTTTATACGTTGAGTGTTTACCAATAAAGTAATATTTTGGTCAGGCATACTAAAAATGTTTTTCTGTGAAATAAATGTAAATTAATAAATGTTAACAAAACTAAGATCCTCACTAGCCATGGAATGAAAATCATTCCTAATCTGATGGATAAACCTAAGTCCATCAGATTATCACTCATACCTTGACAATCCAGAATATCTGCGCTCCATAAATTGAATTATCATATGGAGAATATTTGTAATAGGAATAAGCAATATTTATATTATTTTGAATAGATATAGTACTATTGTAGATTACACAGAATTCTAATACAATATAAATGTCTACTTATTGTATAAGCAATTAATATTTACATGAAAGTTCGATGACGAGCAATTGAATCATAGTAAAGTAGGATGTATCAGATATAAAACCTCAGTAAAATATTATAGCACACAGTTATTTAACATATTCACCATTATTTATGAAGTTGTTCAAAAGTTATTACTTAATATAAATAGATGGTAATAATATTTATACCTAATGTTTATAACACAGTGTATTTTACTGGCTATATCAGAAGTTGTATTTCATTATTTGCCAGCATTTAAGAAATCACTTTACTTGTTGCTTACTAACTTAAAGCATCAAGTTTGTTTTATGTGAACATTGATGAAAGTTAGTGCATTTTAATTATCAGTGCAAGCCTCTTTCCCCCCACTTCCTACACATAAGGATTTTCATATTTGTCATTTCTTATTATAAAATGAGCAAAATTATAGGTTAAAAACAATAAATTCACTTATTGTGATTAATGATTACAAGTTCCCTTTCCATATTCATAAATTGCCATTATATTGCATATACTGAAAGTTTTTAGATTTAAATGGCAACATTCTATTTTGTATAATCAACAAAGGTTAAACTGAGTGATTATTGTCAATTTAATACTATTTGTTCAGAATGTGATTGTTACGTTCTATGACATTCCTAGTTCAGGTTTCTACTGTTTCCCTTGAACAACTTTGTCACTTTGATGTTATGTATAAAACATTAGCTACCTTGGTAACAGCTTAAGTGTTATGTATGGTCAAGATGGGTTACAAAACCACAATTCAAGTTAAAGCAATTATATGACTTGTTATGCAGATTTACTTATATGAGAAAATTATCATGCTTCCCCTTGATGTTCAATATAGTGTATGTCATTTATGACAAGTTAAAACAGTAGTGTTTATAAACAAGCCCATGTTATTAAACTGAGTGTCTATTGCCAATTTAATATTTGTTCAGAATATGATTGTTACATTCTGTGGCATTTCAAGTTCCAGCTTCTATTGTTTCTCTTGAACAACTTTGTCAGTTTGATATCAAGTATAAAACATTAATTACATTGGTAACCGCTTAAGTATTATATATGGCCAACATGGGTTACAAAAACTAGAATTCAAGTTAAAGCAATTACATGACTTGTTATGCATATTTGCTTATATAAGAAAATCATCATGCTTCCCCTTGATGTTCAATGTAGTGTATGTCACAAGCCCATGTTATTAAATCCTGTCTTTAATATCTAAATTCAGCAGACTGCTTCATCTTATATGACAATTATATATTTTATGTCTAGATTTACTAAAATCATACATTACATAACTATTGTGCGTGTGTGTTTTTTTTTTTGGCTGTTGCTTAGTTATTTGAGAGACCACAAGCTGTAATGCTTATTATTAGCTCCTTCCAGGCATGTTTATACAGTCCATAGACTTTAAATTTTGAGACCATTCTAGTTTCGTATTTATTGTAAGTATATTTCCATCCTTACATACACACATATCAGTACTTCTAGTATGGGCAACAATGCCCATCCAGAATACCATTCACTAGTTCATGTGGTGTGTTTCCAGGCTGTTCTTAAAATATCCAAACCAATATTAGTCCTGTTCCATTTTACCAGCCTGTTCCATGCAGTGGCCACTCTGCCAGTGAACCACTCAACACACCTTCCATTCCCACTGATATTTCCACAAAGGAAATCTGATGACTCTCTAGCACTTCCTTGCAACCCCAGACACCCCTAGAATCAGCTGTTCCCATATGCCCAACCCGTCCAAGCAAGCTCACCTCCCAGACTACTGCAAAGGGTACTGCACAACACTAAGTGTGCTTAATCTTTCACAATAACCCAGACTTCCACTCTTATATAAGTCCTTAATGTGTTTGGACCAACGTACATTTTAAATATAAAATTGCACTTATTATTTTTATTTATTTATTTATTTATTTATCAAGAATCAACTTAATGAGCTAAATGAAGTGTTGGGAGACCATCATTGTGTGTACATGCGGTTTAAAACAGCCCCTTTATTATATATATATATATATATTTTTTTAAGCAAAAACATCATTGCCAGGAATCATCGCAGAGGCTCCTCAGAGCCGTTAAGCATTATCATCACTCTGTCTCCATTACCATAGCAACCAGGGAGCATCTGTTTCTGTTAGTGTGTCTATGTACTGTATACCAGAGGCTTGCGATGCACCTGAAGCAAAGCTTCACTTTACTGCAGCTTTAATCCTAAATTCCCTCCCTTTTAGTGAGGCAGCAGCCAGGAAAGGAATGGAGAGCAGAAAGGGGAAAAACAAACAAAAAAAAAACTTCCAACAAGCTGCCACAACAAGAGATAACACATTCTTCCAGCCTTCCCACCTCTCACTCAGTAGATGTATAAATAAACTATTATCTGGCAAAATATCCCAAATCACAGTTTTATCCACCCCCATCCCCTGGATCCAGGCTAAAACACCAAATGTCTCTTCCTAATACACAAGCATAAGTAAATCTCGATCACAGGTCACAACCCACAGCTTCCAGGAGATGAAAACGGCAACATACAACAGCTGTCAGACACAGCTGCATCCACACACACCATGTCAGTCTTAATCAAACAGCTCTCAAAACTGTGATACCTGCCATAATTGATATTAACTATGTTTAGACAGAATAATGACACTTGCACTAGCTGCCAGACATGGCTGCATCCACGCATACCACTGCAGGATTGATAAAACAGCACTCGAAGCTATGATACCTTCCATAACTTATATTAACTACATTTAGACAGAATAATAATGACATTTGTACTAGCTGCCAGACACAGCTGCATCCATGCACACCATATCAGGATTGATCAAACAGCACTCTTAGCTGTGACACCTGCCATAATTGATATTAACTATATTTAGACAGAATAATGATGACATTTGTACTAAGAGCTTGCTACTACTGTTTAACCAGGATATACTTGACATTTCTAAATCATACTTTAACTGAAGAAGGCATTAGTCTTCATGACAGCATTTTGTTTTTCAAAACACTCTACTGTTACTGCTACTATATGATGTTAATTTGTTGCATTTGAGTCTGAACTCTGATGAATGGTACCTTGTTGAATTAGTTAATTAATTAATTACTTAAATTAGTATAAGTAAAATCAATGAAAAATGAACAAGATAAGTATTCATTGAGTTCAAGTAGGGCAATAGAAATTTCTATGTTTCTATTATATGTTGCTTTATTTGACTTTATATATAATGTAGATAGTAACCCATCTTGACCTACCTTTGTGAAGAATCATTGGAGTCTTTAAACATTCTGAATAAATTATTACTGTTTCTCAGTTGTTTAAGAAACCCTCCTTTTTTAAAATAAAAACAGATGACAAGTGATGTACCATATCAGTTGATACTTTGAGAGATGTAGTTGTAAGAGGTATTTTTTTGGGACAGCTATCTTGGAATACATATTTTGTTTCTTCTTTATAGAATCAGTCCAAGGATTTGTTTCTTTTATTCTTTTAAGAGTAGGGGCAATCCATTCCATTTCTTCTGGGATAGACACTGTGTTGTTGTTTTTGATGAATATAGTAGCTTCTTCTAAGTCATTAAAGGTTCACATCTCATTGGCAAAAATTATTTTTATCTTGGCTGGTAAGGCCAGCTGTGCTTTAATGTTGTTTTGTTTCAACAGTTTTATTATTGGTCAGACTTTTTTCCTTTGTTCTAGTATTCTGGAAGAATAATCATTGTCAAACCTCATCAGGCTTTGACTGTATTTTAAGGGTGATTTTCTCCAAACAGAGTTTAATATTACGAAAGAAAGACAAACCAGGGACAACTGCAGAATACCGATTTATTTATTTGAAAACCAAAACAGACCAAAAGAACTCTAGTACATCATCAGAGTACTGAAAATCCACGTATTAGCTTCCTTTTAAATCCATATACAAGTTAAATAATTAAACAATTAAAAATTTATTTAATACGCAGCTAATTGATTATCAATTTTTAATTTTTAACATTAAAATGGCTAAATATTAAAATAAACAGCCAAGACTTGTGTGAAATGAGTAATGGTAATATATATATAAATAATAAAACTGTTGTCAAGGAACCTGTGTATAAATAGTGCACATCATAATAAAAATTACTATAAACAGTCTTATAAATAGTATTATTTAAAAATCATTGATATTATAAAAACCTTTAAAAAGCATTGTTACAATAATAATTACACCAACACTTTAAATAAATTTATAATTCATTGATATTAAAAAAAGTGTTGAAATCAACCAATTATTAAATATCAACCTACTATATAATGTAATCAAATAAATTGAGACTTATATTTAAGTATACTGGATATAGAAATATGCTCATTGATACCAGGACTAGAACTGGCATTTAACCTTAATTGCCATAAGCATTATTTTGCTTCAAGTAGGGTTTTATCATCACCACCTTTATTATTGTTATAATATGCAATTCTATCAATAACGAAGAATAAATATCTCTTGAAATTCTGACATCTTGAACTATGTATATAAAGAGAACTAGTATTTTCTTGTTTTTTTATATCTCTAACAAGTTCCACTATCCGTTCTCGGAGTTTCCTTATTGTTTTGCCAACATAAAAGGCTGAACATGATGAGCAAATAGCAAGGTAAACCACCATTTTGGTGTTACAGTTACAATGACCTGGGCATCTAATAGTTTTACTAAAATTATGTACTGCAACATAAGGTCCATCATTAATAAATTTGCAAGCATGACATGCCCCAGATTTGCTCATCCTGGATGTATTAAACATATATTTATTATTAACTGCCTCAAAATGTTCTTTAAGATTCATCCCCCTACTATATGTAACCTTAGGCCCAGTCCCTAGATTATCAATAAGTTCACCATTGTTCTGGAAAATACTTGTTCAGGTCTCATGTACTATGTTAACTATCCTGGATGATACTTCATTAAATGGTATAATAAGGGTATCATATCTAGTGGTACTTTTATTCTTAGATATTTTGTTGTCAAGACCAAACTTTAATATAGGTTTTGTATATTTGATTTCTTTTCTTATAAATCTCTTCATTAACTTTAACAATTAATTCAAGTGGATAGCCTCTATCAATAAACATATTAGATAATATTTTAAACTCTGGATTAGATCTGGACAAGTATTTTCCAGAACAATGGTGAACTAATTGATAATCTAGGGACTGGGCCTAAGGTTACATATAGTAGGGTGATGAACCTTAAATAACATTTTGAGGCAGTTAATATTAAAAATATGTTTAATACATCCAGGATGAGCAAATGTGGGGCATGTCATACTTGTAAATTTATTAATGATGGACCTTATGTTGTAGTGCATAATTTTAGTAAAACTATTAGATGCCCAGGTCATTGTAACTGTAACACCAAAATGGTGGTTTACCTTGCTATTTGTTCATCATGTTCACCCTTTCATGTTGGCAAAATGATAAGGAAAGTCCGAGAACGGATAGTGGAACATGTTAGAGATATAAAAAAACAAAAAAAATACTAGTTCTCTTTATATACATAGTTCAAGATATCAGAATTTCAAGAGATATTTATTCTTCGTTATTGACAGAATTGCATATTATAACAATAATAAAGGTGGTGATGATAAAACCTTACTTGAGGCAAAAGAATGCTTATGGCAATTAAGGTTAAATGCCAGTTCTAGTCCTGGCATCAATGAGCATATTCTATATCCAGTATACTTAAATATAAGTCTCAATTTATTTGATTACATTATATAGTAGGTTGATATTTAATAATTGGTTGATTTCAACACTTTTTTTAATATCAATGAATTATAGTTTTATTTAAAGTGTTGGTGTAATTATTATTGTAACAATGCTTTTTAAAGGTTTTTATAATATCAATGATTTTTAAATAATACTATTTATAAGACTGTTTATAGTAATTTTTATTATGATGTGCACTATTTATACACAGGTTCTTTGACAACAGTTTTATTATTTATATATATATATACTACCATTACTCATTTCACACAAGTCTTGGCTGTTTATTTTAATATTTAGCCATTTTAATGTTAAAAATTAAAAATTGATAATCAGTTAGCTGTGTATTAAATAAATTGTTTAATTGTTTAATTATTTAACTTGTATATGGATTTAAAAGGAAGTTAATACATGGATTTTCAGTACGCTGATGATGCCCTAACATGTGTGGGTGAAAGCGCTTAGTACTGGAGTTCTTTTGGTCTGTTTTGGTTTTCAAATAAATAAATCGGTGTTCTGCAGTTGTCCCTGGTTCACCTTTCTTTGGTTTTACTGGTTTTGGAATTGTTCATTACTACTTTGTTGGGCTTACCGGTACTCTGTTTGATCACTGATTTAGTACTACATACATTTTCACATGGATTACTTTGGTTTTGACTATGGAGCAATTATTTCTTCAATATATTGAGACTACGCAGCGTCTCATTAATGTTTTACAAGAGAAAGGACTTAAAACTCCTGTGGCAACTAATATGGTTATTACTGAGTCTCAGTAACAACTTTTTACATTACATTCCACACCAGGATCGAGTCCGGTGCAACTGTCAGCTAGTCATGGTTCGGCATGTTCTATAGGAGGAGGGGTTAACACAGGAAATACTCAGCTTGGAAACCCGCCTTCGAACAAAGCACTGAACACTAGGGACGGTGTAACTAGAGACACTGAGTTGCGAAAAAATTCGTTGATGGATTTAAAAGACATTTTAGCTGCTCCAGTTTTTCAGCATACAACACGGAACAAAAATAATGATTTAGGTAATTTAAACAAACAGTTTTCAGAGTTTGAAAAGACATTGAGATCTTTCAAAACTTTACAGATGGACAATGCTTTTTTGGAGAGATCCCTTGAGCTTGGTCAAGTACCTAAGGGACTTCATGTGTTCAAACTTCCGTTTGGATTTGTAGAAGGGACTGAATTGTTTGACGAACTGTTGCAACTGTTCGATAGAACACGTATTGAACTGACTAAATTAATTATTCATAACAACAATTGTAAACTTGCTGTTTTAAATGAACAATTGGTTATTTTAGATAAGAATATTCGCCAAGACTTGTTATTTGAATTTAATAGATTTTGTCTTGATAATATTATTAAAGATATGGATAGATTTATTAGTAAAGGGTTAGAAACAAAAAATCATAAATTAACAAGGGACACAAATGATTATAAGAATAAACAAGTTTATGTGCATTTTAAAGATTTTAAAAACATGAGGCGGTTATCGAAACAGCCTGTGGCCGACTCAGTTGCTGAGAACAATTTAAATATTTCCAATACCCACTCTAATACACAACATAATTACAGAGTTAATAATTGCAATGGAGAGGGGTTTTTTTTTAGAAGAGCCAACACTGAGAAGGTCAGAGCGGCTTTGGGACCGATATGAAGGCCAACAATATCAGCAGAATCAACCTTATTACAAGACAACACACAGAACCAATTCCTGCTACTGTTAAATGATAGTTACTGAAGTACAACAAGAATATCAATGAGTGATGTGCTAGTTTACCAAACAGGTTGTACTATGAGTGATATTCATGACAGTGTTATTTCATGCCCTTGTTCCCTGGATGGTTTTGATATACTACCATATTCTATGAAAACTACACAGGAGAAGGACATTGATAACATTGAATGGCATTGTTCTGTTATTACAGTAGGAGGTTTTAGTGTATATAATTACACCAACACTTATTTTAATGCTGCATATGTAAAACTTTTTAAAAAGGGTTTTATTTTTGTCCCTTCATTTAAATTGGATGTTGGTAGGATTTTGATTAATTTAAAGCTTTACACTAGAACACTCAACCTCAGGCTGTTTTTTGCTAGTAATAAATGTATTCAGACAGACAATACTAGTTTTACTCTAAAAAGGAGTAGTACTTTTATACCCCCACAGAACCCAATGATTTATTTATTTGAAAGATTATGTGAAACACAAATTAGAAGAACATTAAAGAATGTAAGAATTACATTTGACAATTTGACTTCAGCTGAAAAAATTTGTCTTAAAGAGCTGACTACTACTGATAAATTTAGGGTTATGAAACCTGATAAGGGGGGTGGGGTTGTTATTATGCCTAAAACAGACTATTTGAATAAAATGACAGTAATGTTGAGTGATAACATAACTTATGAAAAGGTGTCTAAACATGAGATGGAAAGGGCATATGTCAAAGTGGATTGGTATTTATATGAATTCTTGATGGATGGTGTCATTACTAAAGATGAATATAATTATTTATTAGTGGAACATCCAATGACGCCATCCATCTTTGGTATTCCTAAAATTCACAAGGATATACACAATCCACCGTTTAGGCCCATCGTCTCTGCCAGGGGTTCTAAGACTGAGGCCATTGCCTCGTATATAGATTTGCATTGTAAAGAAACTTTAAAACATCTGCCTCATATATTAAAAGATTCCTGGCATTGTTTAGAAAAAGTGAGAGAACATTTTAGTGATATTGATAAGGATATGATAATGGTAACTGTTATGTGGTCAACCTATTTACAGTGATTCTTCACAATTTAGGCCTTGAAATGTTCGAGGCAAGTCTATTGAAATTTAGTGAGTTAAAAAAGGCTAAATGTAAATTGCTAGGTGAACTGATGGCTATTGTACTTGAGAATAATTTTATGTACATTAATGGTGAATATTATAAACAAAGAACAGGAGTAGCTATGGGGGCCAGATGTGCCCCCATTTATGCAAATTTGGTGTTAGCCTTGTGGGAAATACAATATGTTTTTACTTCTAGTTTCTGACCAAATATTGTCCTTTACTTAAGATACCTGGATGACATTCTTATTTTTTGGAAGGGTAACAGAGAATTACTTATTGAGTTTGGAAATTTTTTAAAAACGACATCTAGTTTTTTGAATTTTACTACTAAGATATTTGATAATAATTGTGAATATTTAGATATATTATTTTATAAAAACATGGGTAGGTTGGAATCTAACATTTTTAGGAAAAAAACTCATTCAAATTCTTTTTTACATTTTGATAGTTGCCATCCTTACTATCAAAAAAAGAATTTAGTTAAGGGACAGATGGTCAGATTTTCTAGAATTATTAGTGAAGACACCAATTTTTGCAACGAGATTAAAATATTATCTAATATGTTTATTGATAGAGGCTATCCACTTGAATTAATTGTTAAAGTTAATGAAGAGATTTATAAGAAAATAAATCAAATATACAAACCTATATTAAAGTTTGGTCTTGACAACAATATATCTAAGAATAAAAGTACCATTAGATATTATACCCTTATTATACCATTTAATGAAGTATCATCCAGGATAGTTAACATAGTACATGAGACCTGGACAAGTATTTTCCAGAACAATGGTGAACTAATTGATAATCTAGGGACTGGGCTTAAGGTTACATATAGTAGGGGGATGAATCTTAAAGAACATTTTGAGGCAGTTAATAATAAAAATATGTTTAATACATCCAGGATGAGCAAATGTGGGGCATGTCGTACTTGCAAATTTATTAATGATGGACCTTATGTTGCAGTACATAATTTTAGTAAAACTATTAGATGCCCAGGTCATTGTAACTGTAACACCAAAATGGTGGTTTACCGTGCTATTTGTTCATCATGTTCAGCCTTTTATGTTGGCAAAATGATAAGGAAACTCCGAGAACGGATAGTAGAACATGTCAGAGATATAAAAAAACAAAAAAATACTAGTTCTCTTTATATACATAGTTCAAGATGTCAGAATTTCAAGAGATGTTTATTCTTCGTTATTGACAGAATTGCATATTATAACAATAATAAAGGTGGTGATGATGAAACCCTACTTGAGGCAAAAGAATGCTTATGGCAATTAAGGTTAAATGCCAGTTCTAGTCCTGGTATCAATGAGCATATTCTATATCCAGTATACTTAAATATAAGTCTCAATTTATTTGATTACATTATATAGTAGGTTGATATTTAATAATTGGTTGATTTCAACACTTTTTTTAATATCAATGAATTATAGTTTTATTTAAAGTGTTGGTGTAATTATTATTGTAACAATGCTTTTTAAAGGTTTTTATAATATCAATGATTTTTAAATAATACTATTTATAAGACTGTTTATAGTAATTTTTATTATGAAGTGCACTATTTATACACAGGTTCCTTGACAACAGTTTTATTATTTATATATATACTACCATTACTCATTTCACACAAGTCTTGGTTGTTTATTTTAATATTTAGTCATTTTAATGTTAAAAATTAAAAACTGATACTCAATTACTGCGTATTAAATAAATTGTTTAATTGTTTAATTATTTAACTTGTATATGGATTTAAAAGGAAGTTAATACGTGGATTTTCAGTACTCTGATGATGCCCTAACGTGTGTGGGTGAAAGCGCTTAGTACTGGAGTTCTTTTGGTCTGTTTTGGTTTTCAAATAAATAAATCGGTGTTCTGCAGTTGTCCCTGGTTCACCTTTCTTTGGTTTTACTGGTTTTGGAAGAGTTTAATATTAGTTCCTTGTCCAGAAATGAAAGAAATTTTATAACTATGAATCTAGGTGGAATATTTGTTGAGTTAGAAGCAAGTTTCCTCAGTGCGCTCTTTCAATTCCAAATGAAAGTCCCTCTTTCAAGTCTAAAAATTCAGGAATCCAGTTTGTTTAGAATGAAATAATGTCTTCTCCTTCAGTGTTTTCAGGCAGACCAAAGATCCTTATGTTGTTTCTCCTTTCTCTGTTTTCTAAGTCATCTATTTTGTTAGCAACCATGTATTCTATTTAAGCAGAAATTCTTTTTGGAATTCTTCCTCTTTGAGTCTCCCTTCAATGTCATTTAGAGAAGTTTCTATATTTGTTATTTTTGTATGGTGTTGCTGTAATAGTTCCTCAAGAGTATCAGTCTGTTTTTGAGAATTTAATTTGAGGTTTTCTAAGTCATTTTTAAAGCCATCCATCTTCAAAGACAGTTCCTGTAAGGTAGATGTCATCAATTGCACTTCTTTTGTCCAAGCAACATCTGGATGCAAATTCCTTGAGTTGTTCATATTCAGTGACTCAATATATCTCCAAGTTACTTGACAGGAAAATTTTTATACATCTCCACCAAAATTGATATTTATGTAGTTTAGTAGTTTATCTATAGATTTCTGATGTTTTAAACTTGAAAATAATAACATTTTCCTATATTATTATACTAGTTTAATGAGCTCTCAAAATTCACTGCTCTCAGTTGGCCATCTAGGCTCTGCTCCCCAGTTGCTGGTTTATGATAGCATGCCCATTTAATTCAGAGTGTCTGATTCACTTCCTTCCATAAATAATGGCCAATATGTATTGTACACATACATCACTACTGAGTTTTGCCTTTATACATAATAAACATGGTTATTTTCATCTTGAAGACACTTTTCATCAGCATATTTTCTTGTAATGCATCTGATCTGATTCCTCCAGTGTTATCTGCAAAGACAATCTTCCATATCCATACAAGGTGAATCACTGGCAATGTATTTCCTATAACCAACTCCACATTAAACTTCACTTTAGGTACTTCTAGCATTCCAGCTACATCTGGAATGTTCTAGATAATTTGCCCACCTGTCCAATGTATACTATGTAGTTCTAGGCACATCAGGCTATTATGTTCATTTCCTGTGCTGGTTTCCATTTTGACTGACCCTGCTTCACTTTCTGTATTCATCATTTTATATTCACTCTGCTATCCTTGCATGCCATCCTGCACCCTGCATCTGGCATTCACTTTCTTTCATTATTTATTTAACATTTGTTTACCGGGGAAAGTCCGACTTGGAACAAAGCTAATTTTCAGCAGAGTCCCAGGAGAAACACTCCAGATGTATATCTTTGTACCGTGGAAGGAAACTGGAGCACCTGGAGGAAACCGCACAGACGCAGAGAGGACATACAGATTTCACATAGAAGGCACCCCAGCTGAGAATCAGACTGGAGAACCTTTTGCTGTAAGGCAACAATGCAACTCCTGCTGTTTTTCCATTTACACACTCTCATTATCACCTGTATTATGGCATTTCAAATGGTTTTATTCTGATAACTTTTTACACCTAAAACAGGTGCATTCCTTTAGAGAGGTGATAAATTATACTTTTAATTGCATTTTACTGTAATTTAGCTGCTATGGGAAATGTTTCTTTAAGCATTAAATGACTTAGAAAGAAGATTATTATTATTGCTGTAATAAAATACAATACACATAATGTTATCTGTTAGTGTGTTTGAAAGTCTTTTGCCAAGTTCATAATTTTCAGATAGCCTACATCCCTCCCATACATTACAAAGTACACTTGTTTCTCATTTGGTTTAATTTTTGAAATTTAATGCACTCTGCTTTAACTAATTCTCCTGTGAGAATTCTACATGTTCTTTGAATGACCTCTCAGCTGGTTAAGTTAATGCTAGCAAACCAAACAATAGTCTGTAAATTCTTGTAACTGTCCATTACATTTGTCAACACTGAAACTTTCTTCTCATTTTGAATATTATTTGCAGCCCATTGTTTCTGTATAATTCCCATTTTAAATCTGTATACATATTTAATTATTTTACTGTTTCCTGCCACATACAAAAAAGCACTAGTCAGGTATTTGCTCAGCCATGAATCCCATGCCATATTTCCATGCAAATATATATATATATATATATATATATATATATATATATATATATATACACACACACACACACACACACACACACACACACACGCACGCACGCACACACACACACACACACACACACACACACACACACACACACACACACACACACACACACACACACACACACACACACACACACACACACACACACACACACACACACACACACACACACACACACACACACACACACACACACACACACACACCTCTCACTTGCTATGATGTAGTGAAACCGCTATGATTTTGCTTCAGATTTAGCATTACTCCTCATAAATTTATTGGATTTACCCAAAAATATAAACCCTTTTAACAGTATATACCACATCAAATAACTGCACTAAGCCTTACAAACATTTCCTAATGCTAACTAGAAACCATTCTAATCTGAATAATAAGAGAGCACTCCTCTTTTTTTGACCTTCTTGCAAATGTGTTTCAGTAATATGTGAACTAGATTAATTTTATGTCATCCATTGTATTGTATTCAACATTAATTTTCCCTATTTTAATGCTTGTGTTCTTAAAAATTGCTAAATATTGTTTTTTTTTCTCTTTTTTGGTTATTATATCAAAACTTACATCATACTGGTAAATATGTTACATAATAAGTAAACACAGACTTCTAATACATCTAAAGTTGCCATATATTGATTGTTGCAGTGCTTTCACTACTAAAATACTTAGTGAATGCGGATTTTGTAATTATTGCTCTTTAAAAAATGCAATCATTCTTCTATTCAAAATCTGTACCATGTGTTAATTCATTGTGCTCAGACATCATACTTCATAAGTTATTTTATATCAAAAATAATTCTAATGATCTTTTTTGTTATGCACTATCCCCTTTGGTCCAGTTTTATGATATTTAAATCATGTAGCCATGTGATACACTGATTCCTATCCAGGATTAGTTTCTCTTCCTTGTACCCTTAAGTGCCAAGATAAGCTATGGTTTCCCTGTAACCCTGACCTGCATAAAGCATTTATCTGAGAATGAATCAATGAAGCACTATTCTCTTGCGCCATAGCCAAATTATAGAACTCACTCCCACCCACAATTACCTCCGTACCATCATGCACCCACTTCAAAACTTTACTAAAAGTGCACCTAAAAACATGCTGGCTATGCCCTTGCAACTCCCACTCTAATATCATCCACTCCGTCCAACCACTACCTTTCTTTCCACTCCACTAACTACCTTGATTATAGCAAGCTCAGATGCTCATAAGTCAGTACTTATTATACAGCAGGAACTTCTCATTGTAACATTTGTTAATGTCTGTTATGTACTTCACAGATAAAGATTATAGTTGTCTACTGATGTACTATGTTCTTCATCTGTAAATATGTTGTAAGTAATTGCTATGTTAAATTGTTAATCACTATGTAATCCAATGTAACTACTGTCTGTTTATTTTACTGTGGAGTTTTTCTCCCCAGGCCTCCGCTGAAAATGGACCTACATCCAGTCGGACACTCCTGGTCAACAAATTTAAATAAATAAATAAATAAAATAATAAATTAATTAATTGTGTAAACACCTAATCTTTCATATTGAACAGCATGATATTTAATTCTTATCTGTTGCCTGTAATGTTCTTTTCCATGTCTGCAGTTGGTTCATGCCATTTTTCAAGTACAGATGATCCCGGCACAAATTAGTCAGCCTCATTTAGATTTGTTTGTTTGTCCTAAGTTTACATTTGAAAACAAAAACTGGAAATACTATTCAGTGTGTCTTCATTCACAGAATTCTGCTGCTGAATAGTCACACTCACCCAGAATGCACATGCACCAACTGTACAGGCATGATTTGTATGTAGGTAAGGTTAAAACCTCTGTAACACAGTACAACTCCCTAAAATACAACTTTCCAAACTTTTTGAAAAGCACTGGCATATTTAACTCAAATGGTAAAATTTAAAGATGCTGTTGGATATAAACCCAGAAACAAAAGAAATCTGAAAAAAATGTTGATTTAAAATCTTTCAATAATGGGTTGAGGAATTTGTTATTTATTTTTAGTACAACATGTAATGATATCAGGAATGTATGACCAACCATTCACTGACTTCTCACTTCACTTAGCACTGATAGCTGGGCAGTCTCTATTCCTCAGTTTATCATCCTGTGAATTGGGTAGATTTTGTTTAGAATTCTGCTATATCTAGCTGAAACAGTAAGGCTAATTGTCACAAATATTTGATGATCTGTTTGGCACTGGAGAGTTTTAAACCCCACCACTGCCAAGTAGCATACCACAGAGGTATGTTTGGGAGACGGACAACAGCCTTTGGAACTGCTCCACTGGCCCCAACAGATCTGATGGGTATCACAGAGATGCTCTCTAAACTCAAACTACTTATACCAAACATGTAAAAATAAAAAAGGAATGGGTGCACCAATCTAATTCAATAAAAATTCACCAAATGCAACCTGCCCAAAGAGCATGAAGGGAATATGCACTTCTTTCCCTGGAATAGGCTTTCAATATACCCTGACCACTTACAAAGCTGAGCCCTTGGTCTAGCACCCAGGGCCTCTTTCTCACAATTCTGTCTGTGAACCATAGTGTCTTCTTGTGTCCCTTATCCATGGAACTGCCTTTCAAACAAGTTATGCTTTACAGACACACACAACCACACACACACACACACACACACACACACACACACACACACACACACACACAATCCCTAGGCTTCTCCACACCTTTTATAGTGGCAAGGTAACATTTATTCCACTCTAGAATTGTTGGATAAGAGCGCCAACAAGTACGATACACTCTCAAATGAACCAGATATAAATGATAAAAACAGTGTCTCACTCTAGTGATATGCTCAAGCTACCTGGTTGAGTCAGATGTGGATACAAGAGCTTGTCAACTCATAATGCTAAATAATATTCCTCAGATAATCTATAATAAATAAATAAATAAAAACACCAGTCACAAGATCTTAGAAGTGAATAAATATGACTATACTTAAACAATAAAGATGTCAAGACAGTGCTGACACTCATTAAACATGCATAGATAAATAATGCACAAGGAAAGAAAAAAAAAACAACAACCAGTTCTAGAAAACAAAATATTTAATGAATCTGATCTATAGCTAAATATGTACCTTAGCTTTCCCTAACTGAAGAAAATACTAGTCCCTAAGCTATGCTAAGTACTAAAATATTATACAAGGCAGAACTACAAAAAGGCATACCTCCTAAGATGTGATCACCAAGACATCCAAGCAATGGAGATTGAATGACTTTGGTCTCAGCTCTAATGTATATGCATCTTCAGAGTCACTTGAAAGGTATCTTTATCCCAGAGGGGTAAAACAATCTGCAGGGTTAACATCTTTATCTTTTTTTCACACATTATACACTTGTTCAGATTTGAAAGGCTTTGTACAGGTCTCAACTTATTTTAATACTATGGAATTGGAAAAACTGTTAAATAAAATGTGTCCCTCTTTCAATTTCTGAGACCAGTTAAGTTGCTTGAATGTTCAGAAACATTTTCAGATGTGGGATTGCCAGGATAAGCTGATGTTTTGGAGTAGGAGGGCTATGGCCTAGGTCTGGACTGTTGCAAACCTCTATGGCATACCACTTGATACTATCTCTGTGATAAGCTGGGCTTTTACTATCCCTTCCACTGAACTTTGTACAGGTATTAGCACTGCATGTGGAAGGGTGGGAGATGTGATAGCAGATCTGCAGCAATAGTTAGGTTCACAATGACGGTATGAAGAATGTCATTGCTGCCTTCAAGCCCAGTGCTTTCATTGAAATTGCTTTTTTATGTCTAAGTTGCTGCTGTCTGGTCTCTTGGTCCACTTTTGCTTGGCTAGTTTCTGTTACATTTTTTGAAAAAAAATTCTGCAAATATTGCTGTTAGTTTTGCCATTTCTTCCAGCTGTTGTAGAACATTTTGAGTAGAGGTTTCAAAGATGAAAGTCTTGCCAAGAGGAGCATCTAGATGTTCTGTTTTTACTTCCTTAGTGAATGGCTTAGTTTCCGACCATGCTAGCACATTTAATGCAAAACCAGAAGCAGGCATTTACTGCAATATAGCCATATTTTGCTATATGCAATCCCACACTGTCAGCTATTTTTAGGTTAACTTAGACAACATTTGTCTAATGGATAAATCTAAAACTTCTGCAATAAGATCATCAATTTGTTTTAAATCTGCAGACTGACACCTTAACATACAATGTGGCCACAATATATTTTTCCCCCACATCTGCTTTCTATGTTTGTTGGAAGATTCCTTAAGGCAGGGTTGACACCCGACCATATTAGATTCTACTTGTATAGTAACAAGGTCAGCCTATAAATTTATTATTATTTATACATGCATGTTCCTCCATTTTTTGCTTTTTTTCCTCAGTTGACATAGTATGGTGTCAGGTTTTAGATGATCCAGTTTCAGTAATTACATATCTAACAGAGGAAATATTTTTGAATGACCACTAAAGTACTTTATAAGTAAAATAATAGTTGCAGCAGAGACGGTATCATCTGAGGAAAACCAAAAGAAAACAAATCCTTTATCACCATCACTATTGTAATCTGTAAATCTGTAGGGAAAGACAGGTGATCTGAGCAGGCTAATTTGTGAGCCTTTTTATCACACTAGATTCCATTGATGGAGTACTTCCTCTTCTTCTACAGCAGCTTTATCAGTGTTCGGTTGCTCAGGCTCATTTCTAAAGCTGGACACAACCCTCATTAGAAGATCAAAGTAATCATGTGCTACCTTTCTATTATCAACAGCAGCCTCTGACAGAGATTTGCACTTGAGATCAGGAAATCAAATGTCTGCACACTTAGAGCAATTTTTGGCATTTCTTAAGATATTTTCCCCCTCAATCCTCACCACTGGCAACAGTGGAGGAAGTACACACTGGCAGGATGACAAGTACACACACAGTAAAGTGTAATTTCCCTTAAGAGCACATAGAGATCACAGTCAGTCTGGGGCTAGTTTCTCCCTCTTTCTCCAGATCCCCAATAAGACTCCCCACTGGCACAGCTATACAGTTGAGATCTCAGCTGAGTGGCCAAGCCAAAACCTCCTGCACTCTCTATGTCCAACCAGTGCTTCATGTCCCTGCCCAAGAAGCTGACACACACACACACACACTTTGAGATTTGATTTATACGTAAAGACACACACACTCACCTGGGAAAGGCTGGCACAGGTTCACTAGCTATGCTCCCTTTTGCCCAGACTATAAGGTAGTTATCTCTGTTACCAACCAACTCTTTATCAGCTACTTTTAGGCCCTTAACAAAGGGAGTCCAAGCTTACTGTACAATGTTACTATTAATCCAAATAGTAGTTTGACCAAGGGCAAGGCTATTATGAGTGGCCCACACAGTGTCACCAAATAAATATGCAAATGCTCTCAGAGCTTAAATATGCCTCACAAATATCAGCCACAATGAAAGGCTTAAATATATTTTATAATAAATAATAAAAGAACAAGAAAATACTCAGTAAATAATCACAGTTACATCAGAGTTCAAAATCACAGGAAATATTTAAAACAACATTGCAGGACAGTCTCAAAAAATAAAGAAAACATCTAAGCTATACTTCAATATATTCCTGTCTGTATCTAAAAGAAATTACTGTACCCTAGTTAACATACTTACAGAACAACAAGCAGGCAGATGTGGTGAGTGGATATTCTTGTCAGGTCAAAGACAAAACACAAAATGCACTGCCTCTCTCTCAGAGACTTCTTAAATTAATATTTCAAATATTGCTGCTTTGATACTTGCAGCGTGACATCCCTTCTTGTCATCTGACTTCATTTCCCAGGCTGAAAAACAACCACTGAGGTAGCATTTAGCACCTACCTGTGAAAAGTACGTAAAACAAAGACTTCTCTTAGATCTAAGGCAAATGGTGGAAATCGTAAAACAAATTTACATGCCTCCACATTTAAAGACAATAGAAAAAACTTCTAGCTCTAGACATTCTGTTTGTTACTGCACTGAAACTGAGAGATAACATATTTTGTTTATGGCCTAGCTATAAAGTAACTAAACCTCAACCATTCTTCTGAAGTTTTGCAAGCTGATCTTCTGTGTTTCAGTCTCCCCTGTTAAACAGTTACAATAGTATATAGGTTCATAGGTAGGTACTAAGCTATTGGCCCTAGGGCCTATATAACCCTAGCCATAGAGATTCTCTGGCTTTTGCCATCCAAACAAAGTATTTTCCTGTGCCCCTGTTGAGCAGAGCCACAGAAGTAATCCCCGAGGTGAATTTCCTATTTCCCATCCAATCGTCAAGATTTTTCTTAAAGAGGGCTAATGAGGTGCTCTGCTTGACATGACTGGGCAGTCTGCTCCAGAGTATGGGAAGTCTCTGGGACAGGAGCCTATACCTCCAGCATGTTTTGATTATTGTGGTGACAAGGTTTAGGTCCCTGGAGCGTGTGGCTCAGAGCGATTGGGATTTCTTTAAGTGTAGCATGTCCAACAGCTCTAGCTTTGACATGGCTTTGTATGTTAGGCAGAGATTGCCTCTGAATAGGCGATATGTGACGGAGTAGAGCTGGAGTTTTTTGAGGCGGTCTGCATAGGTCATCTCTTTGAGGCTGATGATGCTCTTTGTGAGGTATTTCTGTGGCCTTTCCAGTTGTTGTAAATGTCTTATGAGGTGCATACCAAATGGAGGGGGGGGGGTTAAATCTGTAATAAGTCTAATGAGGGATGAGTAGAGAGGAACAATGACCTCCTTTTTTTTTTTTTTACGATTTCCACCATTTGCCTTAGATCTAAGAGAAGTCTTTGTTTTACGTACTTTTCACAGGTAGGTGCTAAATGCTACCTCAGTGATTGTTTTTCAGCCTGGGAAATGAAGTCAGATGACAAGAAGGGATGTCATGCTGTAAGTATCAAAGCAGCAATATTTGAAATATTAATTTAAGAAGTCTCTGAGAGAGAGGCAGTACTATTTTTGTCACACTGAGGAAGGCTGTTTAGCCGAAACCAGTTTGTGCACTTTGTTCTTATTGCATATGTATATGCAGTCTGTCAATATGGTGTATATTATGTGTATTTTTTAATACACTTATTTTCAAACAGGATTTGTGCTGGCTCCTTTTTTTGGTTTGGTTCTATTGGTTTGAGCCATGCACTTGCCGTACATGCGGGTGCTTTACTGTTTTTGGTCTGTTTATAAGTACCATGATGATACGTTCCATGGCCTTGCAGACCAGCATCGTCAGGCTAATAGGGCAGTAGTTCCCAGGGTCCATGGTGGATCCCCCCTTGTGGAGTGGGATAACTGTAGCTGTGTGCCATTCAGTAGGGACAAAGCCTGAAGTGAGGCTATGATTGAACATGGTACTTAGGTGGGGTGCAAGTTCATTTTGTAGTTCGTGCAGAACACAGCCTGGGATGTTGTATGGTCCCATGGATGCTGTATTCTTGGCTTTGGAGAGTGTGTTTTTTACCTGTGCTGCTGTGATTACCAGGACTTGGCATTCTTCCGGTATTGAGATGGCCCCTTTAGGGGGTGAGAGGGGGTGAAATTAGCACTGAAGCTATCTGCCAGGATGTTGGCAATATCAGTTGGTTCTGCATATTTAGTGCCATTGTGCTGTAACTCAGAGCAGATCTGAATGCTGCTATTGAAATTCTTGATATAACTATAGAATGCCTTGCAGTTGTCTTTAAAATCTGTGACGATTTTGTTTTCGTAACTAGCTTTGGAGAATTTTATGAGGTATTTCAGCTTCTTACTGAGGCTGACAAGGGAGTTTTTCCAATCATAGGCTTTTACTCTTTTCTTGCAACAGTTTCTTCCTTCTGTTGTAGAGTTTGTTTATGGCAGGGGACCACCAGATTGGCTTCCTTTTTTTTGAGGACAATGTCTTGATTCTATTTGGGATGGCACGGTCCATGCACTCATGTATGTGTTCATACAGTACATTGTTGTAAGATTCAGCAGTCGTACTTCTACTTTCTGTCTGCATGGGTGTTGTGATGTTTGCCACTTCTGTCTTAAGAAGCATGAAGCCAACTTCATGCTTTTGTCTTAAGAAGCATGAAGTTGGCTTTGGAGACGTTTTTTATGGTGTTTACCTTAATGGGGGGTGGGGGGTGGAGGCGGGATGTGGATGTCTAGGGTGATTAACTTATGGTTGGATCTGACCAACAAGGAGCTGACCTCTGTTGTGAAGCATCGGTCGCCCATGTTGGTAATGACCAGATCTAGGATATTGGTGCCCCTGGTGGGGGTATGGATAAGTTGATCCAAGGCATTGGAATTTATGAATTCCAAAAAATGTTGAGCAAATGTGTTGGTACATGAGTAGTTTTCCCAGTTAATAGAGGGGTAGTTGAAGTGACTCAGTATTAGGGTATTTGGTTGTACCTTAATATTTTCCAGTATGTTAAGAAAAGTGGAGTGGGAATCTTGGGGCATGGTGGGGGATCTGTAGCAAGCTACAATTTGGATTGCAGTCTTGCCTACTTTTGGTTGCACCTGGAGAAATTTGAATGCATTATGTTGGGCAACTAGCCGGGAGGTGTGGATATCCTTGGTGAATATGGACATGCCTCCACCTTTAGTGTTTCGGTCCAGGTTAGGTGGCTGAAAGATGTGGTATGAATTGTAGCCTGGTATTGCAGGGGTGCTCTCTGGAGCCTTGAACCAGGTCTCTGTCACTGCACAGATGTCGATGTTCTCCATTTTAAGGAGTGCCTCGAGTGAGTGCATTTTGAGGTTTAGACTTTTAGCACTGAGTAGCATTACCCTCAGATTTTGCTTGCTTGCTGTTACAGTGGTCATTTTGTCATTTGAACCTTGCCTAAAAAAAGCACTACAGGGGTGGCAAGAGCCTTAGCCAGTATCCAGAATCCCAGGGACGACAGGTGCAGGCCATCTCTGGAAAAGCATCGTGGTCTGTCAATCATGTCATCCCAGGCAGACAGATACTGGATCCCCTTAGAATGACACCAGAAGCTTAGCCAATTGTTGAAGTCAATCATTTTGTCCTTCTACTGTGGTATCTCTTCAGCACACATCTATACAATGTGACATACAGTTCTAGTACATTTGTAACACAGGTATATGAATCATGGGTTCCACTTGATATCGTCGAAATATCATTTCATCGAATTTCAAAACATCGAGACCAAATTGTCAAAAGCTCAAATCATCGAAAACTCATAACATCGAATCTCAAATCATTGAAAACTATACAGCAACTAGAAATATCCCACAGAGTTTGTACTACGTTTATGCAGGGGGGCAAGCCCCCCTACACTCCCCATGTGGGGGGCTCCGCCCCGCACTCCCCCTGTACATTAAATATACCAACTCCAAGGTCACACTACAGTGGGGGAAAAAGGTAATCTCCTAACCCCACTGTAGTGCGAACTTGGAGTTGGTATATTTAATTTATGGGGGTGTGTGGGGGCCGTGCCCTCCACATGGGGGGTGCAGGGGGGCTTGCCCCCCTGCATAAACATAGTAAACAGTGTCTGGGATGTTATTTCTAGTTGCTGTACAGTTTTCAATGATTTGAGATTCGATGTTATGAGTTTTTGACAATTTCAGCTTTCGACGATTTGGTCTCGATGTTTTGAAATTCGATGAAATGATATTTCGACGATATCAAGTGGAACTGAATCATGTTGATATTCACAAATGACACACAACCACTTACAAAATTCCAGATAGCTGGGCTGGAAATATTTCCTTTTGCGACACACCCCAAAACATTTCCATCATAATAATAGTAAGAAATATAGTCTCAAAGAGAATGCAAAATATTAGTGGTCACCAGAAACAAAGGAATACAAATTTTAAGACCTGCTCTTGGTGTCTGGCAACTGATCTCCTAGGAAGGTGATTTTCTTTCTGCCAAAATAAACATTTCCTTAACCTGAAGATTCTAAAATTGATGTTGTTCAGTTAAAACAGGTTGCCTCCTCTCCCTTTCAATCCTTAGGAAAATATGGATACATGGGAAAGCAGGGGAACTTAAGTAAGCTTTACCTCCAGGAGTGGACGGCTGACATTTTAGTGCCAGCATCCATCCAGACAGTGAGTGATAATGTTCAGAAAAAAGACAAAGGATTATTCATGTCTTGGTCTGAAAAAGTTTTAAGTGGCTATTTTACCTTCTTGACTTCACTTTTTTCTTGTTTTTTTTTTCTTTTCTTTTTTTTGGAGACTCTAGATGTTTTCCTTATGGTTAGAACTAGAATTTTCTTACTATTTAGTGTTTTTTGAGAAACAACTAACTGAAACTGAGAGATAGAAGAAGGACCAAAAGAAATGACTAGCAAGTTTTTAAGTTCAATAAAGCTGTTAGATTCTTAACTCTTCTAGACAGTGTCACTTCATTTAAAAATAGTGCAATGAACACGGTTGTATATCACGCTCTCACAGACAAAAAGGCTCTGGGGCTTAGTAACATTAAGCTCATTTTGACAGCCATAGAAGTAATTTTTGATAACTTTCTCAGAGGGGCATTATTTATCATCAAAACAAATAGAAAACTGTACTTATAGCTTGCATTTAAGGATGCCTGAGTGTTGCAAAGATCTGCATGAACACTAACACCCATCAGCAGGAAGTTCCAGTACAAATATATGAAACATCCAGCTACTTCTTATATCACGTGTTGCTACCTTTGTTCCTTAATCTTAGCCATTTGATTTGTGCCTATTCTCAGTCTGCAAAAACTATAATCACTTCTTAAGCACTGCATCCATGAACATTACCTTCCAACAATGTATGCAGAGCATCGGTTTTATTTTTAAATCACTGCACATGGGTGTATTAGAAACCAAAGATTTCTCAGAGTAATTAGTGTAGCTTTTCATTAAAATCAGACTTTCACCACTGTATACAGCGCTTCAGCTTGAAGATGGTCATTGTTTTCATTCTGAAGTACATTTTCTCTGTTCATTATAAGATTTTCTTCATTTTGTTACTCGCGGTAGAATGACAACAGTGCTCCACCTAAACCCAGATACCTTTACTGATGTCACAAAAATATAATTCAAGACAATATGTCACTTTAATATGTTGCAGAATTTTCTTCCAATCAGAAATTTATAAGGTACTGGGGAGAATGAAAACCCACCTCACATTAAATTTAATATATTTTTTCTCTGTTTCATTTGCTCTTTATTTATTTATTCATTGATTTATGTCAAGATACTTTGATTAATAAAAATTTTGGGAGAAAACAGCCTTTTGTTCACCTTTTCCTCTGAAGATGAGGATTTACTTTTAAGGAGTGACTAAAGTTCATTGGATTCAACTTATGCGTAAGTAAATATGAAAATGCAACACAATAGTGAAATGGTTCTAAATCATATTAAAGAGATGGTTCTTTGTATTGGTTTCCAGTGTTTTATTCTTTTTGTTTTTAGACATAAGTAAATATGGCTGTGCAAAACAGTTTGCTCTACTGCAAAAAATGCAATGGGTTTGGTTTATTGTGACTGGTAGTACGTGCATGTGTGTACCTATATGTCATTAACCATTGTTTTTCTGGTCTATTTTGTGGCAAAAAAGAGTGTGCAAATGACCATATCCTTCATCCAGTTATGTAATAAATAAAGTAAAATAAAATAAAATACAAATTGCTATATGTAATACAGAGAGTATAAGCTTGGGGTACAATATACTTGCATTGCACAGCATAACTTCTGTACATAATACTTACAGCACAAGTACAGTGCACAGCATTATCATAACAATATTGCAGGATGCATTTTTATTTTAATTTTTGATTTGTTAAGAGGTAAACTCTTTAAGCACAACTTGTTTTTTGCAGGGATAACACAAAAGCACTATCTAGTTAAGTGATGTGCTCAGAGTCAAAGTGTAAGCAAATATAGGCTGATAGAATCAAACCCAGGACTACAGGATGAAGTTCATTAGCAGTTTTATATAATTCATACAGCAAGTACTATATAAAAATATTTATTGTTTTTTTTTTTTTTTATCCTGGTTAATCAGCTGAGCTGGGCCTATTTTCAATGGAGGCCTATTAAGAAAAGCTGCAGGAAATGGTCACAAACAGAGCAAGAAATTTATATATCATTACGCAAGACAGTAGTTGGCAGTTAAAATTTTCAGAAACAAAGAGAAAATATTACATTTCTACATTTAATAAAAGTGAGTAGGTGTAAAACAGTAATATGAAATCCCTAGTAGTATGATATGCAATTAGAGAAAGCAATACAATACTAAGACATTTGATGTGATATATGAGCTTCATGTAGGTAAAATGTAAAAGAATGCAATGTGTTTAAATGCGAAAAGGAAGAGATTACAGAGATGCCAAAATAAAAACAATGTATGAGGGATTACAAAGGGAAATAAAAGGAAAACAGTAAGGTAATAAGAAGTAAGTGGAGCAGGAGCCTACATACCTATAAAAAGGGTTCTAAAAATTAAGGGAAGCCCTACAGAAACACCAATAAAGTTATCATGCAAAAGTAAGGGAAGCCCTACAGAAACACTAATAAGGTTATCATGCAAAAGTAAGGCATTCTTAAATTACAAGAGTTTGCTACTGCTTCTAATAATGTCACAGATACTGCCAACAGAGTAAGAAAACAGGGCACTGCCATACTGGTTCCATCTTCCTGATCTATTTATCCGAGGAGTGTGGACTTTTAACAGTAAAGTCCAAGACTAGCTAGGAGTGTTGTGGACTTAGGCTGAGATAGTGAAAACAGAAGATGAGTGAGAAGTTTAGTTTGTACAAAAACAAAACCCGCGTTACCCCTTTATAGTTTACAGTGATAGGTCCTTAATCATTCTAAGAGAACAAATCTGACACACTGTATAAATGTTTTTAATGTTGGATGTATTGCTTAAAGACAGTACCATAGGTAAAATACTACCACACAAAAGTTTGGAGAATAAAGTAAAAGATATAAGTTTATTATTAGAACTGGGTGAAAGGCAGTCTTTGATTCATTATGCGTATGCCTGTATTTGTCTGTATTTTATTTATTTACTTTTTTATACATTTACATTTAGGTTTAGGGAGCTGATTGGAGTTTTATGCTTAGGAAGCAGGAAGGGAATTTTAGGGTTAGGGAGCAGTCAGAGAATTTAGGATTAAGGAAGGAGTTGGAGTTTTAGGTTTAAGGAGTGGGAACAAAGTTATAGGGTTACAGTGTAATTGGAGGGTTTATGTTTAGGGAGGGAGTCTGAGTTTTAGATTCAGGGAGCCTAAACCTATGTCCTAACCTGGATGTCATAAGTAAAGGGTTAGGGAGTGGTCAGAGAATTTAGTTTTAAGGGGGAGGTTGGAGTTTTAGGTTTAAGGAGTGGAAAGGAAGTTTTAGAGTTAGGGAGTCATTGGAGGTTTTGGTTTAGGGAGGGGGTTGGAGTTTTAGGTTCAGGGAGCAATCTGGGAATTTAGGGTTAGGTAGGTGGAGTGGAGATTTAGGGTAAGGGACTAAAGAGTCAGGTTGGGAACTGGGTGGGAGTTTTAGGTTTAAGTTCTCATAGTGTATAGGATCCGATGTTGTGAGGGTGTGACGGATCCACACAGTTTGCCTAGCTTTGGTTATATGCCTCAAGCTTCATACTGTGTATGTTTGATTATAGATTGATTTCATATGCTGATAAATATCCCATGCTGCTAAATTAAATAAATGCTGCTAAATTATCTAAAGAAATATGGTTAAAGGCAAGCCTTGTACACTGACTACTGGTATAACTGAACTTTAGTTAAAAGATGTTTACCAGAATATGGGAGATTTCAATGAGGAACTATATCACAAGTTTGTGGGCCAACTGCCTCTTGAAAAGAGGAAGTAATGTATAAAACCAGACATCACAGGACTTGTTTATAACTTAGAAAATGATTTGTCCATCAGTTTATGATTAAACCTATGTTCTGGACATCATTAGCCAACAGTTTATGATTAAACTTATGTCCTGGATGTCATCCAACCTGTTGACTCTATGGCCTGTTCAAACCTATACAAAGCTCAAAGGCTGGTAATAGGATGTAACTCATCATCCGGATTTGATTGAAGCAACAGCCTGAACTGAGCATACAGCCATTTTGCCAGTGTCTGCCCTGTCTTGACTGGACAGATAGCTGCATTGAATAGGACTGGAGTTCCCCTATCAGTGGCAAAGATGATTTTGTTTTTGCATATGCTTGTAAGTACATTATTTAATAGTTTTATCAGTTGATTGATAGATTTTCCTAGGTAAATTGTTCATAATAGCTTAGTTTAATGTTTTTATTACTTGATTGATAGATTTTCCTAGAATAAATTGTTAGTAATAGCTTAAATAAATTGTTAAGTTTGTGCCTTGGTGTCTTGTGTCATTTATAATCCTGCATTAACCTCAGAATTTAAAATAACGAACTAGAACAAAGGGTTATATAGAAACTGGAGATTAGGTTAATGGGAGCTAGAACAGTGGCAGCAAGCAGGTGCACCATGACCTACTAGCATGCAAGCACATGTAGTAGACACAAAATATACACATGGCACAATGGCACAGTGGGTAGCATTGATGCCTCAAGGCAGGAGGTCTTTCAGCTTAATTCTCAGCTGGGGTGCCTTCTGTGCAGAGTCTGGATGCCCTCGCTGTGTTTGTGTGTTTTCATTTCATCAGGTGCTCCTTTTTCCTCCCACATTCCAAAGATATGTGGTAGATGGCTTGGACACTCTAAGTTGACCATAGGTGAGTGTGTGTGTGTGTGTGTGTGTGTGTGTGTGTGTGTGTGTGTGTGTGTGTGTGTGTGTGTGTGTGTGTGTGTGTGTGTGTGTGTGTGATATGGAAGAACAACAGTGGCTATTCACCCAGTGGTGTGAACATTGGCTATAGATGATTTTAGCTGGTGAAATTACACTCTGACCCCAAGTGCAAAAATGGGGAAAAGGGGATGTGGATAGATGGATTTGGATGTCATAAGTAAAGTTTATAAAAAAAAGTTTTGTCACATTATTATTGTGTGCTTCCACATACCTGTTGAGCAAACTGCTTAAAAGTACTGCAAACACATGCAAACACAATGTTTTAAAGGCGAGGAAGACAATTTGTTAGTACAGTAATTGTACTCTTCATACAGGGTTTGTGCACAATCATGCAGCTTGAGGCTGCTGTGTGGTTTCACAGACATCAATACTACAAATCCTGAATGCAAAAAACATTAGATATAGTTTTAAATGCTCTAAAATACTGTTTTATAAGAGTTCAAGATACAAAATTGTAACTTGAGAAGGTATTAATATAATGCAATTAAATAATTAATAATTAAGCAACAACATTGTTTATTCATAAACATTAAGAAGGCCAGCAAACTTGTTATTTCAAGTTTAAAAAAAATAAAAATGTTCCATGTATTTACTTTACAGTAATACATTTCTTATTTTCAGCTACTACAAATCGACACTGTTATCAGGAGATGACACAGACCTCTACCACTAATGAACAGGAAGGAAAACGATCGACAAGGATAAATTCACTTCCTCATGATCCCGTTGAACCTTCTTGGCTTTCCCTGGCAAAGAAAAAATCCAAAGCATGGAGTGACAGACCTCAGATTGTTCAGTAGGAGACAATGCAAAGAAAATAAACTAATGTCTTAGCAGTTCTTGTATTTGCACTGTGAACAAATGCATTCCAGAACCAAACAGCCAACTTGTGTGAAATATTTAGTACACAAACGTGTTAGGCTGTGAAATCTGTGACATGTTTTGGTTGTAAAATGATGGTTAGAAAGTGGCATTTTCAGTAACTGCTGGTATTCCAAAAGTATTAAACTGAATAAAAAGTGCATAGAACAATTTAAGGACTATACTCCAGAACCAAACTGTGTTAGTCAAATATTTGTTTTACACTACAAACTGCAACATTTTCACTAGTAAAACATTAGTTAAGCTTTGTTGATACTCACTAGCTGATATAATTTTAAAACTCATTAGCTGAAGAAAATAACATGGACATGATATAAACCTACCACAGTTCGTATTTCCCAGTTAATTTTATTGAGCTGTTTATGTATCTTGAACAAACATTTTCTTCTTTTTTCTCTTAAATTTTCCTCTAAATTTATAGGCTTTGAAGACAAACATGCAATTTTTATCTTTATTCTGTTAGATTTTATAGAATGCATCGACCGTAATGTCACAATCCTAAAACATGTATTATTAAAGCACACACACACATATCCATATATTAATGACAGGTGCCTTATGCTCAAACTTCACCAGTATGCCAGTATGGAGGGGTAAGCACTATTCAAATCAGTTAACTGTCTCAAAATGTCAAAAAAGTGAGAAGATGATGCATTTGAATTAGACATATAATCCTGGTCCTTCAGTTAAATTAGTTCATCTAAATCACCATGTGCAAAAGCATTCCAGGAAAATTCCACAAGATTACAAGCACTAGATAAAATGTCACCGTGTCTAACATCGAGGCAATAACTGCACAGGCATGCATTCACAAATTCACTCACCTTATCTTTCTATTACCTTTTCTATTATTGACTGAAGGTTCTCATTAATGAAGTTGTTATATAAAAGCAGCCCTTACCCTTACCTCCCCCTATACACAGGTAAACAGTGGCAGACAATAGGCTGTGTGTGTGTATTTCAACAATACTACCTACAGCCATGAACCAAAGACCCTGGGCAGGAGGGATGAGCAGACACATGTAAGAGTGGAGAGAAGAACTGCAGATATGGGTCACATTATAAAAAACGTAAATACATCTCTCTATTCTCATACAATGTGGGGTTCTACAGTGTAGACCACCATGATGTTTTATCCTGTCCACGGAATATGGTTACTTCTCATGATACTTTGCAGTGTGGCTTTAAATTAATCCAACTGGACATCTGAGTTCCCATACATTTCTAGTGCCCTTACTATTATGGATATAAAATTCTCATACTCCAAGGGGACTTCCAATTATAACAGCATGCTCTATGCAAGCAATAATGCCCAACGGGATGTGTGTTTTTGTGGAAATAATGCCCGCCCAGGCATCTCTTCTGATGTAATTTCCACAAAAACAGACACCCTGGAGGGCATTATTGTGCTTAGAGAATGGGCTATTTGTAAAACTGTTGTGTTTTACTTACTTATTTTTTTATCACTATTTACTTTTTTATATATTTTTGATGTAAAATAGTTCTACCACCTAATGTTTCAGACTTGCTTTAATATATGTTAATGGTGTTGGAGGAAGCATTTTATATCCAAAATATAAAACTTTAAAAATATCCAGGTATTTACTTTATTTTTTGGTCCCTTACTCCTAAGACGTTTGGTTTGTTGGCAGTCATTGGAGATTGAAATTACTAAATAATGATATAGATTTGAGTTTCAGGCTTTTATTTTCTTCAGAAAATTCATGCTAATAGAAATCCTTTATTTAAGCAAGTTTGTAATTTTATAAGAGCAATAATTAAAATCCCTTTCTGTTTTTGAGCCTTTGCTCCCCTTTATTTTAGGCTTTATCCGGGTTTCTTCAGCTGAAAGGTCCAGAGGTATGCAACCTTCTTTACTGTTGCTGCTGCCAGTAATCCAGTTCACGCATGCTCTCTCACAGGCACACCTCTGCTTCAGAAAATGCATGCTAACAGAAATCCCAATATTCAAGTAAAATATGTTCCTATTTTGAGCCTTTGTTCCCCCTTTATTTTAGGCTTATCCAGTTATTTTGCACTAATAATTGAGAGCATGCCTCTCAACTGTCCAAATTTTTGCAGAATATCCGGACTTTTGGCTCATATGGTTGTCCCATTCCACATAACATTTGTAGTGTTCTGTGAAATCACTGTGGATCATATTCATTAAGTAATGACAGACATTTGAGTTTCACACTTCATATCTTTCAGAAAATACATGTTAATGGAAACGCTGTTATTATAGCAACTTCCTAAGTTTATATGAGCAATATTTAAAATCCATATATTTGGTCTTTTGTTTCCCCGTTATTTGTGACTCTGTCCAGATTTCTTGTGCCGAGAGGTTGAGAGGTATGACATGTATGCAAACCTCTTATCTGCTGCCAAGGATCACCCGATCTCTCTCACTCTTCACTTTCTGTCTGTCTTACACATACACACACACACACACACACACACACACACACACACACACACACACACACACACACACACACACACACACACGCTTTTTATTTTACTCTTTTTTATTTTACACTCGCTAAACAGCAAAAGGGAGCATAAAATAATAGCGGCCATTATTTTTTTTCAGTCTGAGCTCCGTGGCAACTTGATATGCTGCCGTGATGCAACAAACTAATTTTTCAGTGGGCATTACCTGTTGGTTAACACCTGCTGGAGATTGTTTGTTCTCCAATCAGAGTGATGATGTACAGGTCGCCCATTCTCTAACACTTTTTACTCAACCTGGTGTTTGGGGCAATATCCACTCTGTTTCCTTTAGAATCAAATAGACTGCATAATGGAATTCACTCAGTACAGTAGGCTTCCTTGAGCATAGGTTGTTTAGGAAGGGAAACATTTCAAATTGCAAAGGTTGTAATTACAAAAGTGGGCATTTTTCAACAACTGTTTTTTGCACTTTCACCAAAGGACAGTGACCACAAAAGTAGTCTGTATAGAAATATGGGTGCTGCAGGTATACCACCCCCGCAAAAATAGCTGCTTAAAATGCCATCTATCAGGATTATAAGGTTCACAGTTGGGAAATTTACTGTTTGTATGTGGTCAGTTGATTGATGATTGACTTGGCAAACATCATCACTAGAAGGCAGCCAACATCTTGCAATGGCAGTTAGAGTCAGAAAGTGACCGGTGCATTTTTAGCACATTTTTCCCCTTCTCCTAGTTTGTGCAATCTGCTAACTGCAAAAATATGTTTTTGTATTTTGTGATCTTGGAATTGTCACAGTTTTGAGTAGTGACCTCCCAAGGTTTTAGATGTTTTGGGCTTGAATAATTTTGTGTCAATTATATAAGCTATTCAAAGTAAACCCTTCACTGTTACTGTCTCCACAAATTTAATAGGGAGCAATTCTGGAATCTTGACGCAGACCAGCTAGACTAGTACAGCACAAAAAAGTAAATCTGAACTGAGTCTGACGAAATTGTCCCATTCTGAATGAAATTAGAAAAAAAAAACTATAGTACCTTCTCATGGCAGTATACTTTGATGGAGTTTGAAAATCTCCCTTTCTGCCAAATATAAATCTTTTTACTCCAAGATCTGTATAGTATGACAGGTAGAATATGGAAGCTGGGAGGTATACCTCAGACAAAACCAGACACAGGTGTGTCTGTGACAGTCCTTTCTATAACAAGTTACTAATACAAGTTATAAAAATTTGATAAAATGCAATATTTTCCTATCCCGTTGCATATGGATAGTCATACAAAAAATGTGATTTTTAAATTTCTGGCATTCTGCTTCAATCTGAGAATCCACCACTGATTTGCCATGTCAAGCCTGTCAACTTTCTTTTATTAGTAGTTGTTGAAGGCAAGCCATGTGCAAAAAACAAGTAGTCAAAAGGCTAATGTTATATAAATCTTGGCAATTAGATTCTTTTATTAAAGATCGAGTTTTGGCACTTGCAGTTTTACAATTAACACATGGAAATGAAATGCAGAGGGTAGCCCCTCCTCCACAACCCTCAGCATCTGAATGCTTCCTATTTTATAATAAATTATTTAAGTCGTTCAGTCGAAGGGAAACTGGGTGTCTCAGTGCAAGTATTTTTTTTTCATTTCTCCCCATTCTCATACTCCTACAGATTAGGGAATGTAAATTCATTTTTTATACATTAATAGAATATTCCATGATCTGACTAAATGTACCTAAATTATAGCTTTCAACAATGACACCTTCATTTTTCTGCCATGGACATAAAAAGAGTTTATATTTGTGCACAGTTTTGAGGCAAACAGCATTAACTATACAGATAAAACGTCAAATATTAAAACTTCAAAGAAAATAGATGCAAATAGACATATTTATTTGTTCCAATAAGACAACAAAATATGCAAAATGACCGTGAAATCCTTTATATGTCAATTTTTCCATTTGGTTTCACCCTGCTCACACATCACTTTTTATGTGGGATGTTGGCATAATGGATAAGTTGTTTACCTTACAGACACAAGGTACAGAGTTTGCTAGGGGGAGGTGATTGGCTAGGCTTAAAATGGCCCACAAGGGCAGTTACCCAAGTACTAATCTATGAACCTATGAACCTACGTATTTGTCTAAATTCTGATAAATAAGTGCAGATATTTGCACTCTGTAGAAAAGTCGATGACTTTGCAGGACACCAAATAGAGCAACAACTACTGCATGATGTTACTATCTCTGGAGCACCTGTGATGGAATTGAAATATTTCAGCCATTATCATGCATAGGTAATGCAATTAATTTTATATGGAGTATTTCTGAATTGTATCATCTTTCTCTTCTCTGGCCACTGATGATCTGTATAGGTCATCAGTCATGAACAGAGTTCCACAATGAGTTGCAATAATTCCTCCTTCTTTCACGTGGGCATGTGGTTAGAGCACTCCAAAACAGTAATTATGTCTCAGCAGCTGATCTACTATGCTGCCCCAAGTGTTTGGGAATATGGCCCACTATCAGTATCAGTAGTAAGCTATATAAGAAATAAAAGCATTGTGTGTGTGTGTGTGTGTGTGTGTGTGTGTGTGTGTGTGTGTGTGTGTGTGTGTGTGTGTGTGTGTGTGAATGTGTGTGTGTGTGTAAAATTGAACCACAATTCATCTCGTCTAACACCACAATATCTAGGCCACAAAAGCTGAAAACCAATTATTCGACTTCCAGTTTATTATAAGTTTAGTACTTCACAAATTATGGTGCTTTCATTTTTTTCTTTTGTGATATGCTGAAAATTTCCATTGTAAAGGCAGTTATAAGACTGTCCAGAAAGCATCGAAATATAGATATGGGCATGTTTGCATTTACATTTATGTTTGTGTGTGTGTACACCATACAAATATACTACATAGTTCCTAAACAAATTATATCTAGTTTTGTATGTGATTACTACTACAGCATTAATGTCCATTTCCTTTGAGTACTCCCTACTGCATATAATACCTCAGATATCTGGAGAAGCAATATAAAATTTTCAGAAGTATCCTGTTCATTTCTTAGTCTAAAAGTCCCTCATGTACAAATAAAAACATAGTTTGCTGATAGAACTAAATCAGTTTAAGGGTAGAGTTGCTTTGATTTGTCTATCCACTTAGGTAACAGATATCTGACAACATACTTTGGTCCATGAGCCTCTGTGATTGTATTACACTAATCTTGTGTTCATAACCTAATGTTAACATGACCAAGCAATATATTATACTTTCTGTATATATATATATATATATATATATATATATATATATATATATATATATATATATGTATATGTTACAATATATATCATCCTCAGCAGTGCTCATTCATTTATCTCACTGTAGCTTACACAACTACCTGTATTGCAGTTCAGATCTATATCACGTCACTTTTTATAATTGTAAATGACTGAATGCTAACATAACTTGCTTACAATAAGACATCACACGTGTAAATTCGGTGTAAATCAAAATCAGGAAACATTCTGTGATACCAGCCATTTTGTTTACTGTTCAGGAGACATTTCATGGTATCAACCATTTTGTTTGCCATTCACTTAATCTGGAACAAGGTCCAGATATGGATTTTTTTATTGTAGTTTGGTGTTCCTAAGCTCACTTTTATTAAACTAGAACCACAGCTAAATTCATCAGCTGTGCTGTAATTTGGTAGTAGCATGAATTAGTAAGTCCACTGCCAAAATATGATACACTAACTTAAATGAAATGTATTTTATTTTCTTAGATTTGTTATCATTAACTCATTGTCCTCTGCTAACAGTTTAAGGCAGGAAGGTTTATTATTTCTGATTAATAGTACAGTAAAGTGTTTGCATCAGCTTGGTGAAATAATGTAGATTAGAGTCTGTAATTTGATGCTGATAATACATCATTTATAGGATAATATAACATGACATGTTTTATCCTATATTATACCCTGTCCATATCTGTAGGCATCTTACAAAGAAGCCGGAACCATCACTATAAATTACACCAAGCAAATGGATGTAACTACACCATCTTGAATTTGGATTTAAAAGGATGTGACTTAGTACATAAAATGTAAAGAGTACTGAGCAAACAAATGAACACATCTTGCCTTAAAATAATGAACTGTTTTATAAAATTATTGCTGCAGATGTTTTCAATGTTTTAGGAAGACCTTCCTGGAGAAGCTTGCACTGTAATTACCTGTGCCTTACCTGTCACAAAAATAAACAGAAGGCATTGGTTTTAGTGCTATCATTGTTCATTTCATGCTCACAGATGAAAAACCAGTTACAAAAATATGCCTATATTGTACACTGTCTCACCTGAGTTTAGCCTTATCTAATTTTATTGCTCAAGAAAGAGAATGCAGCAAGAATATATATATTCAGCCTTATGTTTTAAGAGCCAGTGGAATAAAATGAATCCATTTGCTGACTGGCATTATTTTTAGTTAATGGGGAGTTTTCTCTTGGGCATCAAGAAATGTATTTTTAGAAACAATGTGAAATCCTCGCTTCCCAGCAAGAAAACCAGATTGGCAGGACTAGTTTAACACTTTTTAATGGAAACCTTTAAAAAAAAAAAAACATACTGCATCCAAATCACACCATGCAAAAATAATTAATATGATCTGGATCCTGAGGTTCCATACGGACTGCCGGGACCTTCAGAGTTCGGCTTTGTTATCACAGAGGTAAATGAGCATGCGGATGCACTGCTGCTAGTAGTTACTCCGTGTTCTTATCATTTTTAAGTGTCCTTTTCTGCAAATAGCTTTTAACTTAATCTTTCTACAAAAATAAGACAAAGTCTATAATCATAGAGTATACCTTTCTGTGATATGAGGAATTGTTTACACAAATGTGCTTCACCTCAAAGTCTGTATTCTCCTTTTTTCTGAAAGTAAATAAGAACCATGCATGTCATACCTGCATGTTACATATATTCCAATACATACCTTAGCAGACATTACTGACCAGGTAAACATATTTCTGAGTAATTTAAAACGGACAACTTCTTTCTACTTTGAGTATAACTGTCTTCTGCTGACATTAAACATAAACAAAATGGCTGTACTATTCTTTTTTCCCCCTTCCTTTCTTTCTTACATGTGTATGTCTGAATACTTGCATCATATTCTTTTGCTGTCTGTCTTCCAGTCTTCCCATTTATTGGTGAACATGGCTGATTCTTTACTGATTTCTAAATCCACAAGGTGATACCTACAGATGGAATGTGACAGTCACTGCAATAAGCCTTCAAGGTGTAAGATGTGTCTTTGACTGAGGGAGATACCTCTGCAGAAAATTAAACAGTAATAACCAGACACAGACTCTCTCTCTCTTTCTTTTTCACACACTTACACACACACACACACACACACACACACACACACACACACACACACACACACACACACACACACACACTCCATAATAGAAGTAATCTAGCTCTATCAATCAGATTAATTACTAACTGATGTGATATTTATAAGCATTTGATCATTGTCTACGTTGCAGGTAAATCAGACACCCAATAAGCCTTTTATTAGTAGCTGTTTTACAGAAACAGTAAGACTGAGTAAACAACCTCCACTTAATGTCACTTTCTGTACAAAATAATCACTTTTACAGTACTATAGGTGAACTATTACATCTTACTTTGGATTTTTCCAGAGTGCAGTCAACCCACACATCTAAGGTATTTTACCTAAAAAATTATTATTATGGAGAAAAACTATAATAATCAAATAAGCTTCACTTTGTGTACTTTGAGCAACGACTGGCAGGGAATACAACAAAGTGATGTTATAACTAAACTAAAAAAAGTATTGTAAGTTTGTCAACTAGTGTAATGGTGATTGGTTGCCCACTTCATTTTATAATCAGTAGTTTACTATGGGATTGCAAATGATTGATGTATATTTTCTGGTCTTTTCCTTAACAAGCAGTAGGTTATTAAGAATGCCTTAGTTGGAAGAAATTTTCAGGAATAATGTAGACGCTGATCATGTGTAAGATGTTTCCAGTGTTGTTTTTAAATCCTTAAGGGCAGGCACATTCAGAGGGAATAACACAAGAAGTAAAATGTCATTTAACACAAAAGATGATGCTTTGTGGATAACACAGACATGTGTAAAGTGCCAATTGTAAGTTCCAAAGGCTTATCAAATACTTGTTGAAACTCGACTAATGGTAATGTGCAGCAGGTTTGATTTTAATATACAGAAAAGATATGCAAGTGAGAGAACTTTGCCTAAAATAACTTGTTGGAAGAGGAAATTAACATGAAATTATCTAAAAACTGGATAGCAATGAAAGACGTCAGTAAGGAGACCGAGAGAGAGTGATATTAGAATGCAGAAAGAGAGACAGAGAAAGATCACCCATACACAACAGGAAGGGTTAAATGACAGTTTACAGAAATAAATTTCTTTGACAATAAATAGAGTAACTTTGCAATAAAATCTCCAGCCAAGTTGCCAGCAGCAAGGAACTTGAACTTGTACTACAATTACATAAGTATCACCTAAGAAATACATTGTGTTGTACCTTACCTCAAATCAAATAAACCTGCCATAGTACAAGCCTCCTATTAACAGAGCATTAACAGGCAATATATAAAAGGAAAAAACAATGATGTTATTCAATCATTCACTCAGAAAAACACATAATAGCACTCCCTCAAAAATATATCCAAACTTGCTATTATATGCCCTGCCACAGGCAAATGTCTCTGACTCTTAAATTCTGATTATAACCAGTTCCACAGATAATGCATTGTGGTGAAAAGGGACATTTCCCCAAATATAGGGACCATCTTCAGGATACGTAATTCACTCGAGTATTGAAACCATAATCATTCAATTCCATTTTTATCGCTATGTGAGTCAACCACTTATATTTCAAATAAATTGTATTGGAAAGGTTATTTGCAGCAGTAGTTTACCAAGCAACATTTATAAGAAGTCATTTTTTTTTCTGTACAGCTAGCTTGTGAGACTCATGTGGATTATTATGTAGAGTTATGACACTGCATCCTTAAAAAAGACAGATAGGATGGAGGCAAACTTGAATATCACAACATATATGCTGCAGGTCTTGCATCAGATGACATGATACTTAGGAGGTATATTTTGGATATTAAGGGGGACGGGGGGATGGGTGAGAAACTTTCAATTAGCTCTAAAATACCATTAAGGTGTCTGCAAAATATCCCAACTAACAACTAAACTAAAAAGTAGAGGGTCGCCCAGACAAACTAATTACTAAAAACCACAAGAAAAACCTAGCCAAGCTAGAGTTTTCACTGTGCGATACCTTAAACCTCCTGTAATAGAGGCCCACGGGTCTCATGCAAACAACTACTATTTGGTTTGTCTGTGTGACGTTTTTAATTTTTGGTTTAGTTGTTAGTTGGGATATTTTGCAGATACCTTGATGGTTTTGGACAACAGCTGGGTGTAAATACCCCGTGTTTCTAGAGTATAGTCAAACAGTCCACTTATGCTATGCTGACAAGGTCATAAGAAGGCCGAAACACGTATGTCCACAGCTAGTAGCATTTAGTTTTGTTGGCCTGAATCTGTCTCTAAAGACTTAAAAAGGAAAAAAAGTAAAGTCATGGACATTCAGAAGCCATACAGCTGAAAAACGTGATGTCCCTAAGGAGTCATTTGCATATATCCCATGGGCCTCTATTACAGGAGGTTTAAGGTGTCACACAGTGAAAACTCTAGTTTGGCTAGGTTTTTCTTGTGTTTTTTGCTAATTGTTTGTCTGTGTGAACTTTTTACTTTTTGGTTTAGCTGTTTCAAGAAAATGGTATAGTTAGAGGGCAGATCACGCAAGAAAACCTGAGATTTTCTGCTGTACCAGAGAAACTGAAAGGAAGAGACTATATTAATTTTATGAAAGCAGGATTTGTTAATTGAACAGGCACATTTTGTATGTGCCGCAAACCTAGCTATGATAAAGCAGCCAAGACCTGTGTTAGTAAAGATGCAATCATGCCAGCAGAAAGAGTTGATCTTGACAAAATTGAGATAGAATTGTAACATATTAAAAACTGGAGGCAGTAGAGTATTTGTAGAAAAGTATTACTCACTGTACACCAGGCAGAAGAGAAGCACAGCAATCGCGTAATGTCGAGAGGCAGGTATGAGAGTCAAGCTGCTGTATCCAGATGTCTTCACAATATTGTTTTCCTGGAGGATCAAAGTGATATTTTGATGCAGAAAAGGAGGAAATACAAAAGTTTATCCAATAAAAAGTGAGACATCAAACAGAAAAGGACTCTGCTTGTCATCCTTCTGATAATAAAGTTCACAGAGACACTTTGCCAGTGAAACATTTCCAATGTACCAAAGGAAAATGCTTGAGACACAGAAGAAAACACAGGAACTGATTAGAAGAATTGGAAGTACCATGTACTTAAACCAGAGTAGGACTTGAAGATGGAAATTTATTAGGAAGTAGACCAGCAACATTGCAATTAGTGATTACATTTGAGATTATAAAGCATCAATCACACTGGTGATATATGGCTTTACAAGAAAAAGTGGATGAAAAAGTTTGGATTTTTGTTGAATTTGTTAAACTTGTGGGAGGGGAACTTAAAAGCATATTTATGTCATTAATGTTTGGAAGGACACTAAAAGGGGGAAAAAAGAAAGCAACTGTGAGTAAAGCAACTTTTGTTCTTAATAGTATTTGTATAAAACAGTTAATATTATAAATTGCATGTTATATAATAGATTTGTGTTTTGGTTTTTAGTTTTGTAAAATTTCAGCACCACAATGTAAAAAAGAGAAGAAAGCCTGGAAAAAACATGTTTAAGTTAAAATACACTTTAATCTCAGGATATTTGGGTGGGGGATAGGGTGTAAAAGTGTTGTGATTATAATATATGTAGAGTTGAGATGTTTTCAGTAGCTTTTGCATAGGTGAAACAATTTTTTTGTGCAAGCAAGTGGGCTTTAAAAATAAAAGAATAATCTGAATGTAATGAATGGCTTTCCTTTAGCAAATAATTGTCAGTGTGAGTTAAGTCTACAGCTGTGCATTCTGTTCTTATGTTTCCATGGAGATAAGCTGACTACAGGTGAAGACAATACATTTTGAGAGGTCTGGACATTGCTTATTGTGAGAAACATAAAATTAAAAGGTACAGGAGTAAGCACTGTAGCAAAAAAATCAAGTTTGTAATTACTGGAAGTGAATACAAGCAGCTTTCCTTGTACACAAATATGCCAATGCAGTTGCTAGAACAATGTACAATTTAGTTGTATTTAAAGATAGCCAGTGCACTTTCTCTTTTGGCCAAAAGTTAATGTTTTCTTTTTTTGTGAAATATAATTTCGGTCTAATCTATCCAGTTATTGTACCTTGGAGAATAATATGTAAATTTTCTCGGTGTTCTTACTACTGAATTCATAGTTTCAGTGCCAAATATTTTCATAAATGTATTCAAAAATGTACCCTCTTTTGTTATATTTTTTCTTTTGGGTCCCCCAGATACATCCTCTCTGTTGCAAATCAAGTTCCAGTCTCCATCTATAAGTCCTATTCTCTGCTGAAAGCTGATTATTTCTCCCAAAAAATCCATTCCTTAAGTTCCATAACAGCAGTTTTAGGTGGAATATAAATACCTGCCAACATAATCTTCCTCCCACGTCAGTAGGTCCTTATTACCACAAATTTACCAGTACCATCTTTTTTCTCTTCTATCAGTATTGGAGCTCCTCTGCCAGTTAGTATAATTTCTCTCCTTTTCCTTTGCCCCTCAATCTGCAAGAAAGTCTCCAAGAATACATGGTACTCCTATGGACGTTTGGAAGCTAAGAAGGAAGAAAGTAAGAAAGATCTAGAAGTTTTTAACAGTATTTTAAAAGGAAGCACCAACATCCTGAAAGAAAAACCGTTGTAATACCTAAAGATGGCAGAGACCCATCAGAATGTAGCAAACCAAAGGAACGGGGCTGGAGAAATGAGATCAAACAGTGAACGAAAAAGAAACACACACAAAAAAGTCCAAAAAGCTGGATCTCAAATGCCAAGTACTTTATTCACAAAGCTTTTAGGATGACCCCTTCTTCCCTTTGTAATTTTGAAGTACTAACCATATTAGAACTAAATTATTTTTTTAGGTTGATAAAGTTCTAATATGTCTAGTACTTTAAAATTACAAATACATTTTTGTGTGAGGATTTGTAATGACTGGTTGAAGCAATCATCTGATATGCATAAATTAGGTGGCAGTGTATTAATTAGTTATATATACACTGAATGAGTTGTCACTTAATCAGTCTGTTATATAAATATTTAATTTTATTTCTGATGTTGGTGTTACATTTTCAACAAATCTTTAATATTACGGACTTTTCCATGTAGTTCCCAGAGTACTCAGCAGTGGTGTTTTGGTTACTGTGGTTTGCTCAAGCCTAGGTTTGCACGGGGTGGTGCTGGTGTCTATGCCTCTTTTGTAGTTTAGTATTTATTTGCCCACCTTTTTCCCTCTTGACAGTCCCCTAGTGAGAGGGTCCTACATACCTTGGATGTGCATAGACAACTCAGATTTTATTTGGATAAAACTAAGGCTATCAGGAAATCTGCTCAGCTTTTTGTGACTTTTTATCCCAGGGCTCTGGGATGGCCTATTTCCAAGTAAACAATTTCTACTTGGATTTCCAAGGCCATTTCATTTTGTTATGTTTGTCATGGTAAGTCTCTCTCTTCCCCTGTTAAGGCTCATTCCACTAGAGCTGTTGCCTTTTCTGGTGCCTTTTTCAAGGGTTTGGATACTACTACTGTTTTGGAAGCAGCCATTTGGACTTCTGTTCATACTTTGACTAAACATTACAAGTTGGATGGCATCTCCAGATCCAGAGGGGCTTTGCTAGAGCCATTCTTCATGGCTTTCTTGAGCATGCATCTGCTCCTTCCTCCTCCCTCTCTTCTTCATGAGCTATGGTATTCTCCCTCATGTAAAGAATACTGCAAATAGGAATAGAAAGACATAGAATAGTTGTGTAAAATCTTACCATAACCTTAGATGTCCTTCTCTTCTATGTTGCAGTATTTGGTCCCTCCCACCTTTCTCCCTGGTTCATGTTTTTTCTGTGGATGTATGTTTACCTCATTTTGTTCCTTAAGCTGGTTTTCCTACTGGAGCATTTAGTTCTGAGAATGGTACATGTGGATCTCACTTTTATGGTCTACACTGTCTGCAGGCCTGCATGAGATGCCCCACATACCCTGCAGTGGTAAAAGACTTTTGTATATACTGGGCAGACATTGGAACCGCAACTATTCTGTACGACACCAAAATGATATTCTCACTGAAAAATAAGTGCGACACTAAAAGAATGCCTACTTTAAAATTGCACTCCATTCACTGTAGACTAGAAAAAGTGGTATTTTTAAAAATCTAAGGATATAAAATTGAGATCAACATTAGGAAATGAAATCCTAAACCATTACAAAGGCACTAGAAACAAACAGAAAATAGCCTATTATATATTTAAAAAATATATAATCTATAACTAGAGGTCTTTCATGTCAGGATAGCTAAATTATGGATCAAATTTCTAACTTTAATCTCTTCAAAAGACACTTACTATGGACAATCAGTCTTTGAGGCAAGACAGAACCAGGAATGGCTCAATTAATGAGTCACAAGCCTTTATTCAAATTGAAACACTGACATGCAGTTTATTTAGGTATACTTCCTTACTAAGCAGTCAATGTTGATAATTAATAAGGTCTAGTATACTCATTAAGCTGCTTGTCCCTGCTGTACTGTGACTTCCCATCATGTTTAAGAGTGAAGTTTCACTCCATAGGCATGAGGGTGGTACAGGGTCTTTACCATAGTATGGCAATGTGGGATCGGGTGTCATGATGCTAAGCTCATGAGGGTGGTACAGGGTCTTTACCATAGTATGGTAATGTGGGATCTGGTGTCATGATGCTAAGCTAGCTCCCACTGCAAGGAGCTCATCAGCATCACTATGTGGGGGGTAGAAGACGTTTGTTCATGGTAGCAGGTGGTCAACAGCCCTTTCTCACTTGACCATGTGTACTTGTACTGTACATTAACTGCTCTTCAGGCTAACATACATCATCCTGGCATTAAATAACCAAGAGGTATTGAAACTGTGTTTTCATAGACCAGGTACCATGACACACTGCTTGCATATGTGAATAGCACTTTTACTTCATTCTTTGTACCATCATGACATCATGTTATTCATTCAAGCATCATGGCAACATTGGGGCTTAACATTCAGAGCACAAGGTTAGGGTCAGTATTTTAAAGATCCTGATACTTGAAAAATGACTATTTTTCCAGATAAGGCAATATACTTTTGCACTGCACACTAACATGCCTTTTACACCCCCCAATAATGTGGCAAACTCTGTGGTATCATAGTTTAACATAGGAAAAATGTTTATTTTTCAAAACTTGGGACTTTCAGCCTGCTGATTAGCTCCCCACAGTATTCATCAGAAGCAGTCAAAGTACTACTATCCATAACCTAGTTAGAAACAGATTATATCTTAGTTTACGTTTTAGGCAAAAGAGTGCAATATAAGACTGTTAAATCTATATGCCATGGGTGACCATATTATATGAATTTTAAAATAACCCTAAAGCTAGAATCTAATGTTTGCTTATTTAATTTCTAATAACTGGTAGTTGTGCCTGACCAAAAATGCCAGTTCCCACATATAATGAGGAAAACTAAAAAGGAAGAAAAATGAGTGATTAAACATTACAAGGAAAACATTTGCATTTACAGCACTGAGAAATCAGATGAGGTATTGCATAATGTTCATAGCTGTAATAAGCGTAAGATGAAAATTAATCAGATTGCAAAGGTACATAAGAGCTGTTAGTCAAAAATGAGATATGGATTAAATAAACTGTTGAAGCTACACTGGTATGGTTTCTGTGCCTGAAATATTACAGCTTAGATTTTTGTGGCATCTCTGAGACTTTAAGAGACAACATGGGTTGGAAGTCTGTTTTACAAAATAAATTCAGAAATGTTGTTTTCATCCTAAAGACAAGATACTAACAATATAAGCACATACACTGCATATACATAATATCTTAACCTTCTTGAAGATCTGCAAATAACTATGGCATACACTTCACGGGGAAAGGAAAGAGCATTGCCAAAGAAGGCCAGAGGGAACATTGGATGGATAAAAGAAAGGCAAAAGATTTTCATAGAGTTAGCAGAGATTTTTAGGTTGGCCTAATGATGTTATGTTTGTTAGCAGAAGGCTGGGACTAAAATTTCACAGGAAGGTCAGAGGAAAGTCCTTAATGATGCAAAGGTAGGGTTGGTAAAGCATAGCTGCAGCCGTATCCTAGATTGACTGAATGGATACATGGTAAAGTCTGAGGTTATGGCTAATTAGGGAAAGACTAATGCAGTATCACTGCAGGAAGCTAGAACCAGAGTGAAATGATGGAGGCTGGAATAAGCAAGTATAAAAGGCAGTAAGTTGTCTCACTGAAAAAAGGCCAACTGAAGTTGGGTAGGGGTAACCCCTATAAGACAGCATTAGGTAGGTAAAGGGAATTACAGCTGGTGAAACAATTGCAATCTAAGAAAAGTAAAATATTTCCAGAATATGTCTGATGACAGACAGGCTGGAAGAAATCAAAACCTGCAAACTACTACTACTGCTAATAATGTTGATGATATGATTGATTTACTTTATTTTGTTGGCCAGATTAGTCCCACTGGATTTATAGGCTATTTTCGGGTAATTTAGCACTGACAGATAAAGAAAAGTCCACTATTCTTTTTGATAGGTTTCATAAATTCTTCTTCATCTATATAAGCAACCACCAACTCAGGCTGATGGGGACAGCAGTTTAACATCTACAGGACAGTGGATAATCTTACACACTACAAACATGAAGGAGGGAATTAGAGGGGAATTTGGCATAAAGCAAGAGCAGAACATGCAGTGCTTGATTTAAGCATAAACTACAAAAAGCTACAGCTTAGGATGTCTCAGTCCAAAGAGGCCTCTCACAATTATATAATGTTATCATTTGTTGCAGTTTATTCTGATTTCATATATGAAAGTATATATGAATTAATTTATTAGTAATAAATGCCTTCAAACTGAGTAATTCTCTAAAGACATATTTTAAAGTCTTCATCCACCCCAAACAGGTTTGTTATACATCTTAATAGCAGTCTTGACAAGCTCAGTTGTTATGCAGTCTCATTCTCTGTAGATAGAATCTCTACAGCTTCCAACAACATTGGGCCTCACCATGTCTAAATCTAGCCCTGTGAGCATGTGAGATAAATTAACCTTCCAATAGCAAAGAAAGAGGCAGAAAAAACTGAGTGCCCAATCTAGAACAGGTGCAGCAATGAGGTGGTCAGAGAACAGGGATATCAGTTGGACAAGGGACACAACACTCAAAAAGAACTAATAGAATATATGCTAGGCTGTCTAGACAGAAAAAGCAATAGCTATGGGTATCTCCAAACACTGTTTGTTTGAATGCCAGAGGCAGAACACATCTGGATGTGCATATTGATTCAAGACTTCACATACTATGATATAGCAATGGTTTACCCAAGAATGGCGGGTCTGTATGGAAGTTGTTTTGCAAAATCTTGCTCTTTTGACTGCATCAATGGCCTCATAAATTCACAAGTGAACCAAAAGGTGTAGATAAGTGAGCTTAGCCCATGGCAGAAGCAAGAGCGGGATCAAGTGTATGCAGCAATATAGGAGGACAGGAATATGTGAGAAGATGCAGGTCACTGTGCAAATGATGCCATACATCTGAGTACAGAGGAGTGCTAAGAAAATAGATGAGGAATAGTTTGAAAGAGGTCACATTTGGACTACATGGCCTGTATGTGAAAAGCACATCAGGCATGAGGACTGAGTTAGTGACATGATGAATATCATTTAGAACAGACTGGTGTCAAACAACATGCAGCACTGCAAATGTGTCCAGTTAGAAATTGGACTGTCCTACATTCTAACAAGTACAACTGTGAATTGCTCTCATAGCCATAACTAAGAAGTGACTCTTAGTCTTAAAAGAAGGGTATGTAACCTCTCCCCTCCCACCTTGACTCAATCTGTAGGAACTCAGAAGAAAAAAGCATGGCCATGGCTCTATAGTCGAAAAGCTCAATAAACTCATCATACCTTAGCTGACTGTAGACATCATTTAATGCTTATTAGTCACTATAAAAAAGGAAGCTGAAACTAACATTAAAGGTAGGAACAGTTTGTACAACAAAGTTAATTCTGAGTCAGGAAATTATCTTCGTCTGTGTGATCAAACCCATCCTAGATGGATTATAGATCACAAACTTTACCTAAATGGAGAAAGATTCCAATAAAGAACACAGTACTGTGGACACTCTGCCAATTGCAAAAACTGCTGCAGATATGAGTGTCGCAGCTTATTAGAAAAAAAGGACCACAGATTTGTATGGCAGGCATGACCACAATTACACTATCACAAACATACCGTACTTTTAGAGGGGCTATTGTGATAGCATGAGCCCTTTGTTGCATAAAAGACAAAGGAGGAGCTAGTGTCAGAAGAGGCAAGGCAAAAACATTAAGGCGTTTCAGACTTCTAACTCCAAAATACAGAAAACTGTGTGGTAACTTGCAGCAAGACAAAGGGAAGTAAGAAACCATTCAGGTTTGTAAAGATGGCTACAAATATTATGTTAGGAAAAAGTGGCCCTAAGGTACAGTAATTTAAAAATGCCTAAGGTAATAAGAGGTGTATGATTAGGTTAATGAGAAAATGTTAAGATTCTGAGGAGCATGAAACTTAAATGAACCAAAGCTAGTTTCCAGACAGAAGGTTATATGCAGGTGCTTAACAGATTACATAGACACTATCTACAACATTGCCTGGATGTAGAGAAAAAGGAAGGTAAGGTAGCAGGCCAGAAAGAAGATGATAATTCAACATCCATGTACACACATTTAAAGTCAATCTTTTGTTTATCTGCGTGTGTGTTATGAGCTGTATAATGAAAAATTATTTATCACTGCAAAGAATAATATGAGCTTTTCTCTAGTAAGTAACATGGCTTTAGGCAAAACTACAACACTCAGACGACTATTAATCTTACTTCAGAAATATACAAAACCAGTCAGAGATCTAACAGTGTCATCTTCTTACCAAATTACCTGACTTTGTTTTTTTCCACTGATATAGCTCACAGGTTTAAGAACTATCTCTATAACAGAACTTTCTGCACTGCAGGTCAGGATGGATATTCCTCTTCAGGTAGTTTAAACATGGCAGTACCTGAACTTCTCTTTATAAATTCCCTAGGGTTTCCAAATCTCAAAATATCCCTCTGTGCTGACAATATACAATAGAGGAGGGGAAGTTCCCTGGTATCCTCACCAAATTTCTCCTACTCAGTATGAATATCACCTTGGATCATCCCCGAAAAGAGAACACAGGCCTAATAAGACTAACCCAATCTACAAAGCGTATACAAATATGGTGTTTCTTTTGCTCACATTTCTGTTCAGCAGGTAGCCCCTAACTTACAAAATGACTTCCCCCATATTTAAAACTTGCTGCACCATGATAAACTATCCATTAACATTACAAAATCTGCTGTCATATTGATTCGTGTTTCTAAAAGACTAATCAAAAGAGCTATTTCACAGATTTCAGACCTTTTTCGAAATTGTATCCCATTCACAAGCCAATAGAAATATCTTGTTATACAGATGACTTCCTCTCTTATCATCACCCTATTGACTCAAATTTCACACATAGGGTCTTAATACAAAAACAAGAGTGCATCAGTGCTCTTCTAATAATTTAATCTTAAATTCAGCTGTAAAGCTATATTATTGTACATTAATATCTTTGGCACAGTTTGTCTGAATAGCACAAAACTGGTATGTTTCATTTTTCAGTACAGAGAAAACGCATCAGACTTCATGTTAAACTGACTACCTATGTCCAATTGCACTATCTAAAAGAACAGACAAAAATGTGTACCACTGAAACAAATTGTATCTTGTTTATCATGACAAACTAAAGAAAAAATGAACTGCCATAAAACTATGCCTTTCAGATCACTAGTCAGTGCTATTTGCCATACATTTTGAAAAAGTCATAATACCCCTTGAAATATGGGCCAAACTATAAAGAATTAAGTACTATTGCTTTCCTGTGGAGGAAAAGTATGTCTTGTTGCAAAGTTTTTCACAATAGCAGACAAAGACAATGTAAAAGTATCATGTACTGTTTTTCTTTCTTTCTTTTTTTGTGGTAAATTATGTGAATGCTTCCATGTGATATTATATTGCAGCTGACATTTGTGTGCTCACTTTTAAGTGGTGTAAAGATGTCATGAGAAGAATCCTATACTTATAATACAGGACTTTGCTTTTTACAGAACTGATGTGTTTCCATGGGACCCACCTTTTGTTTCTTCTTATTTGAAAGAGATTACCCTTCAGGTAATCTGTGGGCATTCAGGATGTTAGAATTAGTGTGAAGCAAAAATGACTTGTTCAGTTAGTTCTGAAACAATACTTTGCCTGCTAATACCTGCCACCCACAAAACTTTCAGTAATTGTATGATAGATGGCAACCTGTTGTATTAGTGCCATATATTATTTTTAAATGCTCAAAGTACATTGTGAAAAATGAGTCAATTTCCTTTCTTATGTGAGAAACTGCTTCGATATTTTTCATCTGCTGCCAAAGCCAATGAATGTGAAATGCTGACATTGTCCATCTAAGAAGGGTCGCAGAGCTCTACAACATTTAGAAAAATTGTATATTTTTTGCACACAGGCTTCAAAAATTTTGGAGTAAGACACTTAGAACAATGCAATGCACTCCCCCTAACATGTCATTCTACAGTGGTCTTGCCTGCAATCCACAATGTTGTGGCTTTTAACATGTTATCTTCCAGAATATACTACAATGGATTTCACTGTTTACCCGAAATGCTCCGTGGCATTTCACTTACAGGAATTTTTTTTCCATGGCACTTGTTTGGATAAAGTTCTTGTTGCCCAAAATGGAATTTAAAGGAAAACATAATCTGCACTATTTAGAGTGGTGACGGATTTAGTCAGTCAGTATATGCAAAAACTGCCCAAAGGTTTCGAGATAGTCCCACAGATTTCCATATTATCATTTCAAATGTTGGGAATCTGTACAGTGCCTACTTACAGCCACACTTTCATAGAGTACCTATAAACTGTGGGTGTTTGTTGCAGTTTTATTAATATGGATCTAGCATGATACTGTGGTATGCGAAAAAAAAATTTCCCTGACTTCTGTAAAAGAAAATGTTTCTCTTTCAAGCACAGTAACTCAATAATGGAGCAATACATGACTCTACATAAAAAACAAACTAAAATATCCAATGTTCACAGAAACAATGTAAGCTTCTTATCTTTACAATGAGACTAAAATGTTCCTACCAATTTTTCGATTTGCAGAAATGTTTGTCTTATTGATAACCACAAAACATCTCATAAATGAGAGCTGTAGGAGGCTAATTATCCTAGTGGCATTAAAAGACTAAAATGCTAAACTCTTTTAAGGCAGCAGTCTTAGCAATTTCCCTTTGTGGACCACTGAAGTACTATCTATATTTATGGAAAATGTCCTTTCTTTTTGATGTACTTTTGGAGACACATTTTAAAGGAATGGGATGAAACTTGTAAAAAAAAGTCTATGAAACAAAAAAAATGGATTTGGGCCCTAGAAAACAGAAACCACACAAACAGAACAACATTTTAATCATGTTCCACATAAATAAACTTAGCACTTCCACATCACCTATATACTCTAAATTGTGTTACAGGGATTTCATCAAACTTTGGTTGCAAAAAACAGTCTGCCTGGAGAGGATACTACTTATTTAACTCTAATCTCATCATTTGTATTGCCAGATGGGTCAATGAATGTAAAATATACTACATAGGTGGAAAAAAAGGAAAAATGAAGTTAAAGAACCAAACTTTGTATCTTTTTTGTGCGGTTAAATGAATAAAAGTACAACTAAACAAAAGGGGAGTAGATATGAATAATTTACTTTTATCAGATTTGTGTTGGCAGCATACTGTAATTCATATGCAGGATCAAGGCTGAACAAATAGTTTAAAATGCACTAACATAACTTACAGTGTTTTATTACATGTATGGTCTTTTATTCATATCACATATAATGCAGTTTTTAAAACACTGCAGTGTTGTATGAACTAGATAAGGCTTGCTTTTAACAAAGTTTTTTTTTTACATTAATCTTATTGAGAACTTGATTACATGCAATACATGTAAATAGTATTTTTCAGTATGCATATTTTTTGTGTTAATAAAATTTAGTATTACCACAAATAAAGTGTAGTCATTTCTGTGGATCTAAATTCTCATTTATTTTATTTTATTGTATTTTATGTTATTTCATTTTTCTGGTTTCCATTTTGTTGACTGTGTGTCTTTTTAACTGGGTTATTTCTATGGCTCCAAATACCCCCTCACAGATAAGATATGAGTGGGAAAAGCTCCACAATCCAAACATAAAAACTATCCCTTAGAGTTACCTTGCAAGCTAATTTGTCATGTGTAGGACCTCATCTCAAGAATCATACTCCTAACAGTATATAGTTGTACCCCAAAATGTAACTTAACACTTTAAATAAGAAATAATGTTTGAGTCAGAACTAAACAATAAGTATAGTTCCTAACACAGGAGTTTGAAAAGAGTATTATGAAAAAAGAAATTCTCCAAAATGATTAGTAACTGCCAAACCAATATGCATGCATTTAATCTGACAAATGTTTTCTCACTTTACTGCCAACAGTGGCCTTCACATCAGTTAGATAATATGGGCAAGAATGTGCTGTATTTTCAAAGTATAGGGAATTATTTTGCAAGAAACTTTGTTAATGCACCAGCTAAGTGTCATTTGACCATATCAGATATACCTCTTACATGAAGGCTGTAAGGTTTCAGGTCCTTTTGCAGGCACCAACACATAAGGAATGAAATGGAGATATTGGAACTGGTTAGTAGGCAACTGTATTTATAACTAAGATGGCAGCAAGCACCCAAGAAAGATACAGTAATTTGGCATTTCACATGTACTTAGACTTACGAGCTGTTGAACATTCACCAGACTACTAGTTAGTTAGTTAGTTAGTTAGTTAGTTAGTTAGTTAGTTAGTTAGTTAGTTAGTTAGTTAGTTAGTTAGTGATTGACTGATTGCTCATTTTTGTTTACCAGGAAAGTCCGACTGGGTGCAGGACCCACTTTTAGCAGAGGGTCAGAAAGAAAGGCTCCAATGTACAAACAGTAATAGACTGATAGTAATATTTGAAAGGCAATAATATATAATAGTGCTTACAATATTTTTTTAAAATAGGGAGAACTACATTTCAAATTTGATAAAGTATACAGACAGCCATTTCCTATTTTCAACAGAAAGCAATATTTCATACAAAAGGTATAGTGGTGAGAGAACTAGAGCTGAGAAATAGAAGAAAAGTGTATTTGAAGGTGACAGATATAATCTGTACATAATCTCTTTAACTTCTCTAAAGAGAAATGTAATAACTTACTTTATAAAACAAACTGATCTCTTAAGATACTACCACTAGATGAGGCAGTTCACTACTTTAATAACTGCTTTTTAAACCTACTAGATACCTTAGCTCCTGTCCGTTCCAAAAGAATCAAAAACAATCCCATACCATGAATAACTAAGGAAAGTAAAACCCTAATGAAAAAAATGGATGCAGCCTGGGCCCTATGGATACATAGCAGTAAAGAACAAGATCTCATTACTTTCAAACAACTGTGTAACCAAACAAAAAAAACAAGCCACTAAAGATAAAGAGGCTTAATATAATCTTCTGCAGTTCAAATACAAATCTAATAAAAAAAAAAAACAATTGTAGTCTACTAGGTCAACTCTGCTTTATCCTGGAGCCAAAAGGGTATCCAGGATTTCACTTAAAGCCCCTGCCTATCAAATTGCTGAAGACTTTAATATTCATTTCACTCAGTCTATAGCCAATTTTATTTCTAAAACAAGTAATACCTGCCATGCTTCTCCTTTGCTTACCCCAAATTTTCTCCTCTCACCAGACCATAACCCCCTTTCCATGGAAACCACCACTGAGATTAACACCAATTTCATTCTTTAGTCAGTCCCTACAAGTCTCATAAAAAGGATTACTGCTTAAACTCAAACCCTGCTCTACTTCTGCAGATAACCTTCCTCCTACTTACCCAAAATTAGCAGCTGATTCTATTGCTTACCCTGTCAACATCCTGATAAATCGATCCATGTCTGAATCTAAAGTACATAACATCAGGAAAATGTCCTCTATCATCCCCATTCACAAAGGTGGTAATTCCGCAGAACTTACACATTTTTGTTCCAGTGCTATATTTTCTCCTATATCAAAATTAATGGAAAAATGTATCCATATTCAACTTTTGAAATACTTACAAGTTAACAAACTGCTTACAGACACACAACATGGCTTTCGTCCTTGTCACAGTACAACTACAGCCCTCCTAGTCTTTACCAATCACATAAACAAAGGTAGAGACCCAGGCCACTATGTGTCTGCTCTGTTTCTCAACCTGTCAAAGGCTTTTGGTACTGTGTCACATACCTTACTTTTGGATAAGTTATTGAACCTAGGAGTTTCCCCTCACTCACTAAATCGGTTCCATAGCTACTTAGATAATCGTAAACAGGCTGTAAAATGGTCTAATGTTATTTTTCTTTTCTTGCTAACCCCACCAGTGTACCTCAGGGATCCATTTTAGGACCCCTACTTTTTAATATCTTTACTAACAATCTACACTTTGCTTCCATTAGTGGAACCCTCATTCAATATGAAAACAACTCCACAGTAGTCTGTACCTCTAACACACTTCCACAGCTTTTCTCCAATACTCAGCTAACTTTTTCCTCTGTTGAATTATGGCTCACTAAATTTCAACTATTTCTCAATCCTAAAAAGAGCAAGCTGCTTGTCTTTCTACCAAGGAACTGTTCTACTGATCAAAAGTTCTTCAAAATTATTTCATCTGATAACATTACCATTGAAATTGTCAATCACACTAAGCTACTTGGTGTAATCATTGATGATCAACTAAAGATTGATTTCCACATACAACATAAAGAAAAAACATCAGAAACTTAGCACATTATATAGAAATAAACACATCCTCACCTCATCATCCAAAGTCACCCTCACCAAAACTTTCCTTCTCCCCTCACTTATGTATGGAGCACCAATACATGTCAATATGCAGGGCACTTCCAGATCCAAAATGGAACAATGCTATAATACAATAGCTAAGTTTGCCACCAACTCAAAAACTAAAAACAATCACTGTCTGGCTGTAAAAAAACTAAACTGGATGGAATTCCCTAACTATTAACTTTATAGTCAACTTATAATACTCCATAACATAGTCTACAACCCCCTAATCTGCCCAGCTCTAAGCAACATCATTATGCCTTATAAACCAAACAGATCCAAAACAAAAAACAAACGAAAAAAAGACTAAAAAAAAAAAGACTGGCACTGCTCCAACCAAAGCCGTATTTATTAAAAAACATACTAGCCTGATGAATATTTCGCCCCTTGCATCTTCATCAGATAAGGTATCTCTAAACCAAAAAAAACAAAAAAAGAAGTACAGTTCCAATAAAAAAAAAAAAATAAAATCAAGACCCGCTTCTTTACTATGGCGGTCTTCATGGGAGGCTCATCAATTGACTTCCACCTGCCATATAAACTCAAACTCAATTATCCATTTGGTAGCAGCTAGTCAGTTAATTGTTCACCCCTCTTTTATTCAACTTCACATTCACTATTACCTTAAATTTTAAATTTAAATGTGTGGGATGAGCTAGCTATCTATATATAATGCATTATTTATATCCCCCCATTAATCGAAGAGAGAGGTGCTGCAGACCCTAACTTTGAACATACAGTTGGTCTTCCTACATTTCAGATAAATCCGATCTTCCGTCACTGGATATAAATATACCCCTTTACTATCTAAGTGGCAACATGCTTTACATAGCCCACAAGGAAAGGTGCCCTGTTTATACCTAACCTGGTCCAAAAACAGATCCTCCGTGGTACTCCAAAACTCCTGGTAAGCATACACATCATTAAACAGCACTCCTAGATCCTGCTCAAACCTGTCCTCGCACTATTCCTGTCCCTGCACTATGTTGGGAAATATATGTCTATGTTGGAAGTATTCTTCCAGCAGTCTTTTTTATAAGAAGGATGATGAAAGACTTCTGTCAGCTCTATAAGCGACATCCAAAAATCACCTCTAAGCAAGTGAATCTGTGTGCGTGGAACTCCCAAAATGATGTGTTGGTATGTAGCGACAAAATGAGCAAAAAGGAAATATCAGTCAGAGCAAAATCAGCTAAAATAAAGAATAAAAAACGCTTATACAAAATAATATATACCTTTTGACTTTTGAAGTATTTCCACCACTCATGCCCTTCTCCTGCTGGGACAAAACAAGAAAACAGTAGGTGCTAGAGGTATTGGCACAGGGGGTACACCCCCCCAGCCCTGTGCCTGCCTTGATTTTTACTACCTATAAAGACATGTTTGTCCACTTTGACTAAATAACACATTGTCCAAATTGTCCAAAAAATTGATATGTTTGCGTCCAACCACCCAACCTGTAGCTATCACCCACCCTCACCAACGGTACTTACTGATTTGTGTATCTTCAGTAAAATTGTTGGTATCTTGTATAAAGCTTTTTTTAAAATGTCACTGGTTTCATTCTATCATATCAAAAAAACTTAAATCTAAACATTCACTGATCAACACAACCCTAAAAGATGATTGTGTGTTTGACACCTAAGGGATGTGATTGACACCTGGAATTCAACATCCTGTAACGTATCAACATCCCAACAGTGGTGGGCTGCTGTGTATAGAAAGCTATTGTTAGATAGTATCCAGTGACCGAACATCCAGTGATCGGAATCGCTTAATCTGAAAGGGGACCAACCTGCCTTTGTGGTATGCAGAGCTCCATTTGGCAGAGTGTCAATCCTGTATGTTTCTATGTAGGTCAAACCAAACTGTTGTTCAAAGTTAGGTCTTGCATCTCGATTTCGATTGGGGATGGGTAATACGATATATAGATATAGACACGTAGCTCTCATCACATAGTTTTAAATTTAAGGTAATAGTGAATGTGAAGTTGAAAAAAGAGGGGTGACATCAAACAATTAACTGGGGAGGTATTAGCACTTATCTTATATATGTGTTTTAATAAATAGAAGGAGCTGATACCTGAGCAGTGCTCAGTCTTTTTGTTTTTTTGGAAACCAAACAGATCACTTAGTTCCACAGATAAAGATCTTCTCACTATATCCAAGACCTATAAGTCAGGTGGACTAAGCCTCTACTCCTACTATACTACAAAAGCCTGGTATTCTCTCCCACTAACTGTGAGAGGTACCACAAACCTACCTACCTTTAAATCCATGCTGAAACAACACACGATTAACTCACGGCTGTGCCATTGTAACAATCCAGGCTAATATTTTACTCCAGATTAGGCCATATGGAATTGCTTTATATTCTTATGAACTTCTTTATAATGTATCTTTTCTCTTGTACATATTAGTAATTTTGACTAGCTTCCAAACACTCACAGTAATTTACTTTTACTTACTGTATAACTTTTACTTTATTTGTAATTCTGTACTTGTATTATGCTTCTTGTGACCCTACATCATACTGTACTTTGTTATTTGTTCTTAGTTTGTATATATCTGTAATTTGGAGCTTATCTCCCCAGGCCTCCACTGAAAATGGGTTCTTTTAACACAGTCAGATTATCCTGGTAAACAAATGTCAAATAAATAAATAAATAAATAAATAAATAAATAAATAAATAACAAAAGGGGGTAAAGAGAGTAAGTTACAGTACAGGTTGGAGGAGGATATATTACAAGCCCTCCCACACAAAAATCCCATTCTAGAAAATAAGATACTCATTTCAGATAGGAAACTTCATTCTTAACTTGTGGATTAACCAAGGTGTTTTGTTTGTTTGTTGGCAAAGTATGAATATGTGTATGTGCATATAAAAGCAGTGATAAATCTGTAGCAATCTAATTGGCTAACTGAAGTCACATGATGATGTTTGAAACCTCCTTCTGTACATACCCAACCTTCTAGTTTAATTTTTTTCTTACATGAAACACTCATAAAATTACTGTGTAGTCAAGCATGTAGTTTTTTTTAAACACCTTTATTGCATTATCACTTGTGACATAGGCAAACTTATACTTATATAAAAGTAATCAAACCATACAAGCTCACATTTACAAACATTATACATCACATATATAGTTATATATCATATTATCTAAAGCACATTACCTAAATTATTCAGTTCCTGCCTTCTCTTAAACCTCATTCCTCCAAAACACTTTTTTGCTTGTATTGTCCTCACATTTTTCATTTTTCTATGTAATTTACTCCTACCCTGTTCTAAAATGCCCACTTCCTGTTATTTTATATCTGTTACAATATTCACTACTTCAGGTACAGTTGGTTTACATTTTGATTTCCATTTTCAAGTAATTGCTTTTTTAGGTAGCCACCAAAATTAAACTTAACAAGGCTTTACTATGGCTAGGAAATTTAGATTGTGTATCCCAGCTCAATTTGCTCACCCATTGTTCCTGACAGAGTACTTTGAAAGGATTTTTTTAAAGTTTTCCAGCTCATTATACTTCCAGAACATATGTTTCCAGTTACCTCTTTCTTCTCCAACACACTTCCAACATTTGCTATCTACCTGAGGAAAAATTATTTGGATTCTGCTTGGGGTATAAAAGTATCTATGCAAACACATCCAGGCAAAGATCTTAAATCTTCTAGACTTTGTTGCATATTTAGGAGACATACATATATTCTCCCATTGTTTCTTTGTGAATTGCATATGTAATCTTTCTTCCCAATCTTTTCTGACTTCTTCTGATTGACTCCTATTTTAATCATGCAATACTTTATATGTCCTACTAATTATCCCTTCTATTCTGGAGTCAACAAAAAACTCAACCAGTATAGGTCATTCATTTAGGATTCCTCCATCCCTTTCTCTTTGTCTATATTCTTATATCAATCACTGATAGAGAAGGCAATCACTAGCCTGTAATCCAAATGACTTCTTGGACTCCTCCCAGTCTATTGCCTTTCTTTCTCTAATTATTTGTTCCCAATACATTGGTTCCTTCCTCCAGTAAATTCAAGCCCCCTCTTGTCTATTCTCTCTACACCTAATTACAGCCATCCCTATCAGCAGAGAATCTCCTTTCTCGATTCCAGTGCTGGCTTAGATCTTGGTACACTTTCTGCTACTTTACAAATATAATATTCTGCGTGACTGTTATTATTCTCTTTAAGGATCAGTGTCTAAAATTCCATTCTTACCTTATTTCTTGAACTACTCTGCTGTTTCATCATCATCCCTTTCAACTCTGAATTTTAGCTTTCTGCTTGTGTTATGTATAAGACCCTTAAATGTGTAGCTCTAAAACATCCCTTCAAATCAGGTAATCCTAAATCTCCTTGTTCTGTTGAGAGGATCAGCTTATTCCCCTTCACCCATGCCATCTTTGGCTCCAAAATAAAATCCTTCAATTAATTACTATCCACAATCTTCCTCTGGTTGATAAAAATATGCCTGATGTGTATAAAACTAAAAGGACTAAAAACATTTTTACTACTTGTATCTTGCTATCTATATCCATAGGCAAGAGCCTCCAGTTTTTCAGTGTTTGTATAACCTTTTGTTTTGACCCTTCCCACATATCTTTAGCTGCCATAAATTAATTGTTTTCAATCCATTCTCCTACATACTTCCTTCTGTCTTGACCCCATAAATATAGGTGTTTGGACCAATTCATGTGTGTGTGTACACAGTTTATAGTTATTGCCTTTGTTTTATGCTTTTCTTGAACATCATACCGATTATTTCATTGAATTTCCGAGTCCCTTATTTTCTTTACCAATACTTCTAACTATAACACAAATAACAAAGGGGAAAGAGGACATCCCTACCTGGTTCCTCTGTTCAGACATAACTTATCAGAGAGGAACCATTGCACTTTGATTTTTGCCTGTAATACCTCATATATCCTTCTAATTAACCTTATTATTGTATCAGGAAATACAAATGCTTCCATTGCCCTACTTATAAAATCCCAGCTTACTCTGTCAAATATTTTCTTTGCATCAAAACCTGCCTATAACAGTGGCATTTTCTTACAATCTGCTTCATTGTTATAGCCATTATAGACATAAAAACTTTATAATCATGTTTTAAAATTGAAATGGACCTATATGAAGCTGGATCAGATTAGTCATCACTGTCTTTAGGTATTACAGCCTCCACAGGATTTTTCTAAGATGTTGGTACCTCCCCTCATTTTAAAATACTGTTAAACAAAACCTTCCAGAGCTTTATTACTTTCTTCCCTCATAGCTTCCAAACATCCACCAGAATATCATTTATTCCTGGAGACTTTCCTGTAGATTGGTTATGCATCACCATTTTTATCTCATCTCCTCCTGTCTTAGCTGCTAGTTGTTGAGACTCATCTGCCTCTAACCTTGGCATATTTAAGTGTTCTATAATAAATGCATTTCAGTGTAAGCCTTGCCCCTTGCCAATAGCCCTTATTATTACAAATCTTCCATTATTATCTTTTTTCCTCTTCTATTACTACTGGAATTCCTCTAGCAATCAATATAAGCACTCCTATTTTCATTTGTCCCTGATATTCTGCAGAATATCTAACCTGAAATATTTTCTTTATTAAGTTTGCAAGCTCAGTTCTTTCCAAATTTGTCTCCTGTAGCATTGCTATTTGCACTCTGCATTTCTTAATATATCTAGGTATTCTTTTGTTTTTGTCTATACCTGTGAGACCATTCACTTTCCAAGATACTATGGAAAGTGTTGCCATTATGGTAAGAAGTCATTATTCTGACTTATTATATATGGCAACTTTTTAAATGTCTGTTTCCAGCTTTTTAAGGGCCTTTGGCTGACCAAGTTCGCAGATGACTACAGACTTGAAATTATCATTGATTCCCTCCATGATGGAACCATTTCATAAAAAGGTCTAATACAAAAAAATGACTGGTGCCAAAATCACAGAATAAAACTCAATGCCAAGAAATGCATTATAGTGCCTTTTTGGAAAACTGCCAACCAGGCTAATTGCTCCATCGATAAGACATCCCTAAGAGCTGACCCAGTAGATCTGGGAACATATGTAGACAGTAATCTGACCTTTGACCAACACTTAGCCAAGAGAGTAAGAAGATCATTCTATGTCTCCTAACTTATAGGTAACAGCATGGCATCCAGATCTTAGGAAGTCATAGTGACACTTTATTTGGCTCTTGTCAAACTCATCATTGAGTATAATGCCCCCTTTGGCATGTACCTGGCCAGACATATGCAACATTTGGAATGCCCACAAAGGTTCCTTATCAGGAGAATCCAAAATATAAACATGCTGTCCTGTACAGATCACCTTAAAGCCTTATCTCTATACTCTGTCTCCTACAAGTTACTGAGAGGTGATCTATGCCTGACATACTAGGCATCATGGATCCAGCACTGATGGACCTTTTGCACATCCTCAAAACTAACAGCATCAGAATCACTAGATCTAAGGATTTAAATGTTGCTTGTGACATGTTGATGAGATGCACATGTGTATCAGAGGATCCCCATGCTCTGGAACAGGCTTCTCATCCATGTGAAGCAGAGTCCATCCCTAACCCTATTAAAGCATAACCTAGACTAATGGATGGGAAATCAGAAATTTACCACAGGTCTGGACCCCGTGTCTATGATAGACAGAAGCAGACAGTAATGCAAAAACTAAGATACCCCCCCCACATAACCTTGTCCTAACATACCTCCTCCTAATAAACACCTATGGGACATAAGGACACAATTGGGTTGGATTGCATGGCTAGGCTTATAAAGGTCCTGGTGGTCATTAGCCTACTACATATTTATGAACTCATGCATCCATTATGTTTGGCAAGTTAATCCTTTATACAATTTTTTCTTATCATCAACATTAGAATCTAAGTCACATTTTACGCGACTTTTTGTTTTAATAAAAACCATGAAACAAAAGTAAACATATCCCCAGAAGACTCCACACGAACATCCAGTGAGCCAACTAATGGTCTGAAGAAAACAACTCCAGTAAGATAAGTCCACAAAACAAACGTTTTAATAAAATGTTAGTGCTTTCGTAGTGATGAAACACCACTTCATCGGACATATACAACCATATAAAAACAGATGCATGTATATACCCTCAGAAGACCCCCATAACCTGTTAACTTAATACAAATAGACATAACTTTGTACATCTTTAAATAATTAATTTTAACCCTCCTAATAGGAACATTTCTTCTGTCTTTTACTTCTGTATTATCAGCTTGCCTCCATGGAAAAGTAAGAGAAAAAAGAAACATTTAGACCTCTGTTGCAGCCTGAAAGAAAAGTTGAAGCATTTATTGCTAAAGGATAATCCAGAGATGTATAAAATCAATCAATGCCTTTATTAAGCACGAATCAAACCAAATAACACAAAACACATGGTTTGGCCATTTTCCTCCATTTACTTGGTCCTTTTTGTTCCTGCTAGAGATCTAAAAAATCAGAAGCATGAAGGATCCATTACATTCTCCTGAGAATGCTTACATAGTATTTAAAGTATGTTCTAATCTAGAACGTCCATAAGTACATATAATTATTTGGACATCTGTGGATACAAATATGCATCCATTTTATGGATTATTTTTATTCTCACATTCATTTTGTAAATATAACATTTCTTCTATATAATGAACTGCTTTTATTTTTGTATTCATTATGCAAATATACTATTTCTTCCAAACATTTCTCTTAGCATCCAGTCATACTCCTCAAGCAGTATTAATGCAAATAGCTGATGCCATAATATGGTATAGTAGTATTCAGTTTCAATATGATTAGCAATGGATGTCTTCATTGCTTGGCTTTGACAGTGCCTTTAGAGTACGCTGTCATGTCTTGTTGTGACTGGAGCTACAGAATAAAGAAGAAATTGCATGCAGCTCTGACTTGCATGCATTTTACATACCTGTGAAACCTACAATATGACAGTTCCAGGCTGAAAAAATACAAGATAACTGCTCTATACCATCACACCACTGAAGTACAAATGCCTTAATATATGACTCTTTGTTCACAGTATATTACAATAATATGATACATTGCAGGTGATATTTTATCACAGTCTATAGGAGACTGAAAGCATAAACCTGAGGTATCTACTTAGACTATTTTTTGAGTCTGGTTCTTGTTTTATTATAGAAGTGAAAATATAGTCAGCAGAATACTCAGATTAAACAAACATTTACAGTACTATAGCCATCTATTTGGTTCACAAAACTTGGCATATTTCTGTTTGTTATGCTATCAGTAAGGTATTGTATATAAAGCTCCAAATGTAGGCTAGAATCCTGAATTCCTTGTTCAACAATTGCTGGAAAGACAGACTGATAGACAGATAAAAAGCACACACAATAAGCCTTTTATAACTGTGAAGTACACATCAGTTATTATTAGTAAGGTAAAGTGCACAAACAAAAAGTTAAAAAGTCTAGGAGATAGTTGCTGATTGTACATGAGAATATTCAACAAAAAGTCTCTTTCTGGAGCAACAGAATCTCTGCAGGGCCATATAATAAACAAATATATGTGAAAATGTCTACAGTTTTGAATTTTGAAGGAACAGGTGTAGAGAATTAGTCAGCATACTTCCATTACTTTGAAAATAACAATTAACTTTTAAAGCAGTGTTGCTTTCGTTATCTGTTCTTCCAATCTGTCATCTTTACTTAATGTCAACAATTGTAGTGGTGTAATTTACTAGAAATACACATTTCATCTTTAAATGCTATACTTTATTAAATAAAGGCATATTTTGTCAAAAATTTGAATTTAACAGGGTTAAGAGAAAACAAGAGATAAAACAATGCTTCAAGTGCACAAAGTGTCATATTGTAGTAAGAATGATTTTTACTAAGTCAGGTGCTTTACTGTATAAACACAGATGCTCTTCTGAAATGGAAGATGCAGAATTCATGAATATTCTCAGTGCTTTTTGTAGCACATCTGTACAGGTAGTATTTCTTATAGTGAGTATGTAGTATGTGAATTTTTCAATAATCACTTTTGTGTCATTGCTACATGAGGAGCTCCATGTCTAGTTTAGTGAAATTACCAGAGGTACGATTTTATTATACAGTACACTAACTTTATTTTTTTCTGTAGACCTCAATGATCTATTCAGTCAAATTCTTAACAATGCCTTTTTATTTATAAAGTATTCTGTTTTATATTTTTGAACAAAATAGTATTCACATTCAATATATTACATAAAATATTAAATTATCAGCTACAACTGAAAGATATAGAGATAGATTTGTTTCGTAGCAATCTTTGCAGCCTTTCCTTTTTCTCACAGTACTTCCATTGTTTTGCATCTGACAGCTCTCAATGTGGCATTTGCCTTTCTTCATTAACTCTGTTTTGTTTAGACCAATTGACCTAAAATAGATCTAAGGTGCTCCCTATGGATTTAGTTAGTAGAAAGCATAAATGAGCATGCCACAATTCCACAACAGTGTGCAACAATTCCACAACAGCATTCCACAATTGCACAACATTGTGCAACAATTCTACAGTAGTTTGCCTTACAGCTAGGCGTTCTTCTAAAAGAAAATGCATAATTTAAAAATCAAATGAGATATTTAGGAGCAGTATATAGTATCTTGGGTATCTTGGATTTCTGGGTACCATGTTTCCATGGCTTTCCTTTCATATAATTGTCTTAAAATTGAAGGATATCTTGTCCCAGTTGAAGAAAGCTGTTTTGTAGATAGTGAAAAGCTTCTGAGACTTTAGTTTCAGATGCTTCTCCTCCATTTCATCAAGCCTCAAGTCAATGAAGCTTCAAAGAAGATCAAACAAACCGATCATATCTTCACCTTGAGGAGATTAACAAAAAAAAAACATTTCTGGAAGTGGGCAAGCTCCCTCTATACTGTCCCCTTACTTATGTATACTAACTCATAGCCGCACAACCATGATGAAAAATGAAAAGCCTAAACACTTGAAATCAATGGCAGCACCAACAGAAATTGCAATGCCCTGGGAAGATCATCCATGGAGAATAGGGTAGAGCAGACAAAAGATAACTCTTCTTTCATGGGGGTAGGAGTGTTGGGAGGGCTCATCACCTGTGTGATCTGTGGTGGAGACCAGGATCCTCAACAGCATTAAGTGGGAGGGAGGATACGCACATCAAGAATGCTGATGCCATTCCACACACCTCCGTCTGTTAGGGAACTTTACCAGACACTATGAGAATAATGGCTTCTACTATGTTTATAGTTCCCACAGGATTCTTTGTCCCCAGTCTCTAGACAACTGCTTTGCATGAAGACAACCCGGGAAGCTAGGAGGCTCACCAGTGAACAGTTATATATAGTTATATCCAGAGAAGGGCAATTGGGGAATTCAGATCAAAGCAGATGAGGGAAATAGGAGACAGACAGAGGCCAAGTTGTGGTTCAGGTGGGGAAGGAGAGATGGGAAAATACACTAGCACTAATTTCCTATATAACAAGTGATCTGGCAGCTACAAAATATGGAACATAAATAAAATTTTTCAACACTCCATCTTTGCACCCAACCAAATGTAGGGAAGCTATTTAAAGTGAAGCTGTGCTTTATCAGATCAGGTGGCACAGTGATAAAATGATTAATAATGTTGCTTCACAACATTCGGTTCTTGCAATCATGTTCAACTTGTTTCCTTTTGCGTGGAGTCTGCATATTGTCCCTGTCTACCTGGGAATTTTACTAGCTGTTCTCTTTTCCTCACACATCCCAGACACTATAGATTAATTGGTGACCCTCCAAAGGGACCAGGTATGTGGTTTGTTAGTGCATGTATTGTTTGTTGGCCCTATACCTGCACCTAATGATTTACCTTCCTCTTGACCTGGAACAGGATAAAGCAAGTATCACAAAATGAATGAACGAATGAATAAATGTAGTCAGCTCTGTATAAATGTACCACACAATGACTGAATTTCAGTAACTTCAAAATTGCAGATTATATTATACAATTTGAAAGTGATATTAGATTCAGTGATATCTAATATTTTGCCAAAAAGTGTGTTGCATGATTTATATGACATTATGGGGTATTATTTGTCTTACGTTTACGAAGTGATAATTGTTAATGGAAACACTTTCTTGTACTTATTGCCATCAGCTATGCCACAGATGAAATATGACTGTTTTCATACCATAGACTTTACTGAAATGTGCCATCCATGAAATATACATATGGTTCCTGCAAGTAGACTACATTTGTCTGCTGAAAAAGATTAATATTCTAATGCTTCCTTGTTCATCTCTTACAATATAAAAGAGCTTCTTCCTAAAGAAAATAACTCCAATTTGAAATGTCTAACTGGCAGTGTCATCATCATCTTTGCTGTAATGTTTTGAATGAGTTCTACATTTAGTTTGTGTCAAAGTTCTTTTACTTCACAGCTTTTGAATAAGTTTGATATCTTACATAGCTGTGTAAGACTTTATTATTTTACACAGAGTCTGAGCTGATTAACACCATTCGATTAATTGCAACAATCAATTCAGAAGTACTGAATGTTGTAAAGTTTGGTTTATAGTGGTGGCCAGTAGATTGTCAATAGCATATTGCACTATGCAGGACACACTGCTAAGTTCTTTACACAGCCTTACTTACACTTTTTGTATGGTATGCACCAAGAACTTGGCTATGTCACCTGTATGATATAATGCACCCTCGCTCATCTTCCCAGAACATCATAGCAGCTGCAGGTTTTCCAAAGTTGGAAACAAACATTCATGTGCTGAAGCACTCAAGTTGTAAATTCTGAACTTCAAGGTGGTGGCACTTCTATTACAATACAGAACATTTATTCACAAAGTAAGTGGGATCTGGATTACAAAACAATATGGAAACACATTCTGATCACATACGTCACTCTCAGTTTTGTAATTTTATTTTTGTTCAGTTGGACAACTTAAGGATAACATTACAAAGAATAAGCTCAGCTGCATTTAAAGAAGAGAAGAAACAATTCCAATTCAAGTCTAGGGTTGTATTTCTTAAAAAGCACTATAAATTTTTGCAGGTATGGGTCATGAGCAGCACATGGGAACAAAGCAGTAGTGTTTAAAAAGTATACATAAGGGCAAAAATCTACACAATATCTAGTTGAGAAATATCTCATTGCAACTTTAGATACTATCACTGAATGCTTTCATTGATTGTGGAGGAATTTTGATTGCAGGTTTTGAAATTTTGCAGTGTATCCCACAGCAGAAAATTTGGTGACAGTTTACTGAACAACAGTTTTCAGGTTCAGTGCTGAATTAGTGGATAATCAACAGTTATGGTCATGGACATTAGTATCATGTTTATTTCTGATTTATATAATGAAAGAGTTATGCCTATAAAGTATAATACTCGGAGAAGCTTTCATACCCAGAAGTTCTTTCCATGGTATAAAATTTGTAATTCCCAATAAATCTGAAAATATAGCTCCAGCATTATTTAGTAATTGTATCTATTCACAGTAATAGTGGAAGCCATCAATACTTACACTTGATACAGCTTGAAACCACATTTTTTTAATATCTAATTTTACCATTAACCCTATAAATTTAAATATGTAATTTCGCCAGGGGACTGCACCCCTTAACCCCTCACAACCACAAACTCATGTATACTAACACCAAGTTTCATATAATTCGAGATTAATGTTTATCATTTCTTGGTGTATTTGTAATCTAAAATTACTATAAAAATATATATAATGTATGTGTGTGTGTGTGTGTGTGTGTGTGTGTGTGTGTGTGTGTGTATATATATATATATATATATACACATCGACTTAAAGTAATCAAATCTTACGTCGACATGCAAAATGTCGAATCAAATTGATTGACATTAAGCATGTTGGCATGTACCGACTCATGCACCAAGAATTAATTTTAGTGCATGCAAAACTTAAAAAAAAAATAAGGATAGCATTATTTTTTTGGAGGGGGGCAAGCCCCTTGCAGCCCCACAGCCCCTGCTAATTATATATTCTAGCTTCAAGATTACAAACTCCCTAGGGAAAAGGGTATATTCCCATACCTGGGGATTGTTGATCTTGCATACTTGTCAATCATCTGTTTAGTTAACTAAATTGTGTTGATTAAATAAGTGTCAGCCAAAGGACCAAAGTATTATTCGACAAAATTATGAGGACCCATATATATATATATATATATATATATATATATATATATATATGTATAAGAGTGGGGAACATGGGGTTAGAAACACACATACTGTGGTGCAGGCTGATCACAGCCTCCAGCAAAATAAGACTTGTGTTATTCCTTAATGTCCCACATCAGGTACAATCACAGGGTACACAGGGTGAGTAGCAGCATTGCTTTTTAATAAAACATAAAATGGTGACTGGTCTTAAATTGATGTAATTAATCTGGCTTATACTTTATTTTCAAATTCTCTTGTCTTGCAGCCCATGTCATGGCTGAAAATGAACTTTTAAAAGCCATCCTATCTACTAGCTTCAAAATAAATTAAATAAATAAAATAATTAATACAGGATTGTGCTTGATATGATTAATTACGGAGTGCTGGTGTTCCTGTGAACAACATGTTTTAATGGCTCAGCTGTCCCACTGAGTTTGCCTAGTCTCATATCCTTATATGCAAGTAATGTTTTTGCAATTATTTAAACAATAACACTTGCAAATAAGAAATATGAAATAAATAATATGATATTTAAGTTTTCTTGGGCTATGTCTTGCAAAATATTCAGCACTTGTATATAAATGTTTTACAAATGTAAAGTACGTTGTAATTTTCTTTACAGAAGAATATTTTTTAATAACTTGTGTGCCATTTTCTAAACTTTCACATTTTTGACTGTTTTTGCTTGCAGCAAACATAAAAAATGTCAAATGGATAAGAAATAAATCTCTGGATGAGTTATCACATTGTTGCTATAACATAAAGTTTTAATATTTCAGTCTAGTAATGCTATTTACTTACATGCGGTATTTCACTACTATTATGTAACCTAACAAGGTTCATATTTATTTTCAGATATGTCACAGATATGAAGTACTTACTTTAGATTCCCAGATAACAACACAAGTGGTTGATGTAACAACAGTGTTATTCTCTTGAATAAGAAGTATCAGTGATTAGGAATTTGAAATTTAAAGCAGACCTTTACTAAAGACTGGTTTTCAAAGCAGCTACATATATGATTACATTTACAGGATGACAATATTCTTCACATGAGATAGAAGTGTTCCAATTACCAATTAATAGGACCTAATTTATATATAAACTTTTTGTAACTCCTGAATATCTGACATTTTTTGTACACTGCCTATTTATAAATTTTCAAGAACAATGAAAGGAATAAACATGCAAATTTTGGAGTGTTTTTGATTTTATTTTCTGCATTATTACTTAATTTTCCTTGTTCATGGGTTCATAGGTGTTTACTAGGTTAACAACCACAAGGGCCTTTTTAAGCCTAGCCATGCATCCCAAATCTCTGGCAAGTTCTGGTACCCTTGATAAATGTAAACAGGGGCTTGGGAAATTAAACATTTACAAGCAGGGGATTAGGAGATGAACCATTTACAGGCTGTCAGTGTCCATTAGAGACATAGGTGTCAAACCAGGAGTGAATTTCCTGTTCCCCATCCAATTGTCCAAGTTACACTTGAATTGGGTTAGGGAGAAACCCTGCTTTACATGGATGGGAAGCTTGTTCCAGAAAAGGGGTCATCTCTGGGATATATACCTGTCTCTCCAGCAGGTCTTATTTATATCACAGGCAAGGTTTAAGTCTTGAGAATGGGTAATTCTGGTGTTGTTTATTTTGTGGATATGCAGGAGGTCCAACAGAGTGGGTTCTGACAATGCCTTGTATGCCAGGCATAGATCTTGCCTCAAAAGCCCATAAGAGACAGAATACAGAAATATAGCCTTGAGATGGTCTGCATAGGACATGTTATGCCCTTTATTCTTTTAGTGAGGAACCTCTGTGGACATTCCAACTGTTGGATATGCCTAGTTAGGTATATACCAAATGGGACACTGTACTTAATGATAGGTCTGATGAATGTCAAATACAGTGGAACAATGACTTCCTTGAATCTAGATGCCATACCTTTGTTTATAAGTTGAACAACATAGAATGATTTCCTCACTACTGTAGACATGTGATGGTCAAACGCTAGATTACTGTCTATGTGTGTTCCCAAGTACCTGACAACTGGGTCAGCACTTAGGCTGTGTTGTCAATGTAATTACCAGGAGTTTATGACTTTTTGAAGGATACTATTATGCACTTCTCGGCATATAGTTTTAGTCCATGACACTGACATCAGATGTTTATCTGTGTCAGCCCTTCATGGAGAACATTTGTGTTGGTGGGCAATTCAATGACAGCTCCTAATTTGCAATCATTTGCAAATTTAGTCTGCCAGAGGCAATTGGCATTGCTGTTGACTTTGGAGAAGTAAGTGCCAAAAAAGAGTGGTTCCAGGACTGATGCCAGAGGGACTCCACTTGTAAATGGCCTCTTTGTAGAGGCACACTCCCCAATTTTAACATCCTGGGTCCTGTCTGTGAGCCAGATGGCTATCAGCTAGGTGACATAAGTGTTTGTACCCAACCTCTTAAGTTTGTCAACAAGGCCTGAGTGAGATAGTGTGTCAAATACATTGACCTTATCCATTGCTTTGGTGACCTTCTCAAAGAAGTCCACCAGGTTGAATAGGCATGGCCTGCCCTTGATGAAACCGAGTTGGGTTGGGTCTAGTGTCTGGAAGTTTCCTGTGTCATTACTGATCATTTCCATGATAATTATTTCCATGGCTTTGCATACGAGACTAGTGAGACTTACAGGTCTGAAGTTTCCAGGCTCCGTAGATGGCCTATTGTGTAGAGGGATGGCTGTTGCTGTTCTCCATTCATGAGACATCATGCCTGTTTAGAGGCTACAGTTAAATATCAATTCCAGAGGGCCTCAATGTCATGTTTTATGCTATTTAGAAGGTATTCTGTGATACTGTCTGGGCAAACTGCAGTGTTCTTGGCCTTAAAGAGAGCATTAAGAACCTGTTTCCTAGTGATAGCAAGGGAAGTTATATTTGATGGTATTTCCTGAGGGAAGGTTGAGGGAGAGAGGGGTAAAGTTGGAGTTAAATTTGTTGGCACGCAGGTTTGCCATATCTTCTGGCTCAGTATAGGTGGCTCTATTTACAATGAGCTCTGCACACAATTGTGTATTGCCTTTGAGGTTGTGGACATAGCTAAAGAATGCCTTGTGGTTATCCTTGGCCCGGGAGGCCAAATTTACCTCAAATGTAGCTTTGGTTTACCTCAAATGTGGCTTTGGTAGACTTTATTTGTCCTGTGAGTTGTTTGTTTAGTTTGATGAGAGTGCTTTTATCCTGCTGAATATAGCACCTCCTCATTTTTGACACAATTTTCTTCCTTATATTATACAGTCTATTAATGTTGTGGTCCCATCAGGGTGGCTTGTTTTTTTAGTTAGTTCTGTGCTTCTTCCAGGTGGGTACAGCTGCCTCTATGTAGCTATTAACATGCTTGTGTAAGGTTTTTTGAACAGTTCTGCATAGGCAGCAGTGTTCTCAGGGTTTATGAGGGCTTGTAATTTTGCCAGGTTATCACTTAATAGTAGGGAGTTAGCCTTATAGTATTTTCTGAATATTCCAGGATTAGCTGGGATTCCAGGTTTTATTTTTACTTTAAAGGAGACAATTTTGTGTTCTGACCTTACAAGAGAAGACATTACACTGGGGGTGTGCAACACTCTCCCATATTACTGAGGACCAGATCCAGTACGGTTGAATCCCTGGTTGGTGTATTTACAATCTGGTCTAGGGAGTTTGTGTTTACAAAATCCAAAACTCTCTGCATGTACATTTGGTGTCACAAATGATTCTCAGTTAATAATGGGGTACTTAAAGTTGCCCATGAATATGGTATTGGGTTGGATGGTGAGTGTTTCCAATTAATTGAAATACATGGTATGGGTTTCCTGGGTCACAGAGGGGGACCTATAGCTTGCAAGGAAGTGGCACTGAATTTTACCTATTGTGATTTGAACATGGAGAAACTCAAGTGCAATGTTCTGTTTGACCAGCCTTGAGGTATATTTATTTTTTTATGTAAATAGAGACACCTCCACCTTTAGTCCCTGTCTGTGTAGTAGCTGGTCTAAATATGTGAACAGCATTATAACCTTGCATTGTTGGTGTGCTGTCTGTGGCTTTAAACCATGTCTCAGTGACTGCACAGATATTAGCATTCTCTAGGGTGAAGAGAACTTCTAGGGAGTGGAGTGTTTGTAAATGCTTACAGGAAAGAAAAGGTTTAATATGATTAATCTCACCATTTAATTAGCATTCAAGTAAATGCAGGCAAATCACTGCAGCCATAATACAGTGACATTGCAAATGTTCCATAGCACTGTAAACTAAGCTCCCACACCCCTGATTTCTGCATATACTAACTCCAAGGTCACAGAAAATCTGAAAAGAATGAGAGGGTTGAAAACAAATATAAAACTCATTTTTTTTCATTTCCACAAACCAGTGACAAGGAACAGAATGTGTGACACAACCAATACTGAAGCATTGAAACACTGAGCACAGGAATATGTTGAGCTTCATAAGTCAATACTTCAAGTCACTTCAACAGAAGCTGACGAAGCATAGGTTTCACAGTAAACAAACAGGAATCTGTACTGCTGTCACTATTAATTAATTTGACATCTTAATTTACTGTTATGACAGTTCATAGGAGTCAGCTGAAGGAGCAGATAATACAAGTCATGTTTTACTGTTAACAGGTAGCTGAATACCTGTTCACCTCACATTGCAGTTTGTAAAGTTGTCTCTTGTTATCCATTTCCCAGTTTTGTCATTTCTCACAGACTTTGAACCTCTGCTTTGTGTAGGTAGGAGACAAGCGCAGGCTACCAGGACATGAAGTAATGTTGTTGTGTCTTTCGGCTTTTCCCGGTTAGGGGTCGCCACAGCGGAACTCCGGTCCGCTAATGTTTGGTAGTGGATTTTTACGTGCCGAGTTACCAGCCCTGATGCACAACCTTCAACGAAGGCATGCCCATTCACGCAGCCTCCACACAGAAGACGCTCTAGCTGAGAATTGAATGGGACAGCGTCTTGCTGTGAGGTGACAACGCTACCGCAGCACCACTACTGCGGGACACCAGGACATGAAGTAATAATATGGGAAATAATATATTTTATCTGCTTTTCTTTTGAGCTCGGGGAAATAAATATGCAGTGGACCAAGTGCAGACCAGCCCAGTAGGTTCCTGCATGTGTCCTGGTCAATAATGTGACCTAACCTGTACTCTACTGGTGTTGCAAAGGTTATAATCATTGTCCATGTCTTCATTTAGGGAACTGTCACAGCTCCTAATCCTGTACCATCTCCCTTGCATCAAAAGCAGACCTTTTATTGTTCAGAAAGTTACTTGAACCTAAGTCATCAGTGATGCTAGAATATAATTAGAGATGCTCTGGATTGATCAGTAAATACACCAACCAGGGGGAGTTCTTTATGCTACTGTTTGCATGTGAATTTGTAAAGTGTACACATATATTTAATAAATAATAGTCTTGTTACTACATGTGGAGATTGGGCTGTATAGAGCAAATCTTGGTAAACTGACAGCTTGTCCAAGTGCTGTTAAGCACAGGTGCTCTTATTGAAAATGTTCAGTCCCAAAGTTGGCACAGACCACTTACACAATGTGGTCTCAGATATGAATTGTGACATCTGACTGATGCTAATTTCACTCATACAAAACTCTCTAAAATCAACATATCAAAAGTTTCAAGGAATGTAAGAGGAGTGGGATTTCTGAAATTATTATTATTTTTTTTTGTAGGGGAACAAGTTAAACTGCTCCCCTATTATAAGCAGTCTGCCTCTGTTACCCCCACTGCTTAAATATGACAGCCTCAGTTCATACAGCCTTTGAACTACAAAATTGGCTGTCTGATAAAATCAAGTATTTAACTGTAATACTGTGCAGTCTCAGAGCCAGAACATACTTATACTGGGGTGGGGTTGGGTAGAGAGCATTTGCTTCCCACAAAAATAATTTAAAGACATTTTGTTTGTCATACACTCACAAAAACTTTAGGCAGGTTAATCTCTGTGACCCTTGTGCAGCTCAGTTTAGCACTGTGTAGATGTTATGCTTACCGTGCAGCAAACATTTTAATATGCATCTGCCAAACAGTATGGACTTAGCCTTAGACAAAGTAAATATACGATTAACTTTGGGCTATTCTTCTAGAATTTGAGACTTTGAGTACAACTGCTGAGGCGCCTGGTGTACATTTAATGAGAAAAGTAATAAAGAGGACCATATCATTCACATATTGCAACATATGATGGAATGCAGTGCCTCCACAGAACATTTACCTACTGTAAAGGGAAGAGCATCAAGAACAGAGAATATGACTTTCTAGTTAAAGGCTGACAAGGCTGTTTATTTGAAGGCTGTGAAATCTTGCAGCAGAGATCATCATTTTACAGAAGCTAATCTCTTAAAAAATGTTAATAAAAATACTACAAACCAATACTTATAGTCAAAAAAAGCACATTGATAACTGGATCAGTGAAAAGCAATGCAGCAGGGCTACAACCAGCCAACATCAACAGATTTATTTTCCTTTCATGGGAGTCATGTGACCTGGAGAAGATCATATGTAGCTTGGGGTGAGGTGATGCTCTTGCTTGGTGATTGAAAAAACAAAGGCAGATAACAGTTCATATACGTTTTAAATATGCAGGTCTGATACTTGATGAATGTCTGAGGAACGTAACTGTCACTCTCAGAACCATGGAACTAAAACAAATGTAAATGGGGGCATATATCCTGACTCCAAAACTCTGGCATTTCAGAGTATTCCCCATCTCTGAGGTACAGCAATCACACACTTAGAATACATACATACCAGAACTATGAGGGACACAGCCCCACGTCATTGGTATACAGAGAAGTCCCCCTGAAAAATTTCTTGAAAACTAAGTTTCAGAATCTGCTATTATTCTATTTAGCACAGTTTATTTCTTGATGTGCTGGAAATCACATTATTGGTTCTCATAATTGTGATAGGTAGCTATATCCAAGACTTAATTGTACCAGAGAATTTATTAATATCAAATGATTTATTATAGAAACTGCAGCTCTGAATTACACCATAACAGTAGGTCATCAAGAAGGGGGCACCATTTATCTAGTTTCTGTTTCTCTTTGGTCCAGCCTGATTTTCCACGTACCCACTAACTTTGCTCTTATGTGGTAACATAAGACTAACATATAAATCATTTCATTTTCATATTTTCTTCTGTTCTTCAAGCATGTAAACCCCATATTCTGGAAGATAAATATCAATGTTATAACAGTAGTCATTATCTGAAACACTAATAAACTTATGTAAAATAACTGAGAAAAAAGGAACAGTAACAATATCCAGCAAGGTGGCCCAGTGGTTAAGATCCATACTCAACAGCTCCAGGGAAAAGATGGTTCAATTCTGTCCTGTGTCATTGACTGTATTGAGTGTACATGTTATCCCCCTGTCTGTGTTTGCTTTATCCAGGTATTCCAGTTTCCCCAAAACATGCAGCTTGAGTGACTACTCTAAATTGTCCACATAAATTATACTGACAGTTGTCCTCATGGTTCTGGTCATGGCTGAAAAGGTCCCAAGTTGTCCCCAGTTAACAAGTGAATACATTAAATAAAAATGAAGATCCCAGAAGTGCAAGGAAGGACAGAGGCTTTAACATTATAGTGACCTCTCCTTGAAAATCTATTCCTTTGGTAAGGGTCTTACTTGGATATACTAACTTTCCTGGAGAGGATCACCACTTAAGTAAATTATAATTACAAATCATAATATTTAGGTAAAATCCCAAGCAGTATTCAGTTACCTCTGGAAAGTGAACACTTTACATGATTCTCTGTAGCACAACTGTGCTAAATTTTGTCCTGGTGAAGGTATGAACAATAGCCCATATGGCAGCTTTTAAAACATGCAGAAATCTTTCTAAAGTAAGCTGCTGAAGTTGCTGTTGCTCTAGTGGAGTGTGATCTAAAAATTCCCTGTGGGGTTTTATTTCAATCATAGCAAAAGGTCAGCTACTTTGTCTAGGTTTGTCTGGCTACAGACAGGCCTACTGTATCATTCTTAAGAAGCTGATACGATTTCCTGAAGGAATGTATTTTTCTGGTGTAATATTTTAGTTATCTATGAAAATCTAGAGTATGTAGAAGATATTCACTTTCATTTGAGAGTTTGGCTAGAAACCTGGGAGCTGAAATAATTTGCAAAGAGATACTGCAGAGACTGCCTTTGGCATGAATGAGGGATTACTCTACAGACAGACACCATTTCATTATGAAAAAATATATATAAGGTAGTTTGCACATGAAGAATTTTAACTTGGAAATCCTCTTCTCTATGGTTAATGCAACTAGAACGAGGGTTTTTGCAAGAAAGGTATTTAAAGTCCACTGATTCAACTGATCCACACTGAAGATTCTACTATCGAGAACAAATACGTCTTACTCAAGGTTTTGAATGCAAATCACATTTCAGAACAGCTCTAACAGTTGAACATGCTACTATCTATGGACAGCTTGGTAAACACGAAGAAACTGCAAGGAACATACAAGTTATTAGAAGAGTATGATGGCCTTGAATCAAAAACACTTTTGAAGAAATCCAAGATCCTCGAAAATGGATAATTCAATGGGTGTAAATGTTTTAAAAAGGTCCAAGAGAGAAATATTTTCATGGGTAGTATTTCATTGAAGTAGGCCTTTTGGCTTCCTTTATTAACTTTAAGGCATGATTGGAAAATCACTGATAAGAATTAAAAATTCTAAAACAGATATGGTTAAGAAGTGACAAGAATTATTTACAGGGACTGGCAAAGCTTAAAGTATTGAAAATACGGTGAAAATACATGGCCTGTGGCTTACTAAGTTTGCAGATGAGTGCAAACTGTATGCAGTCATTGAGTCCCCCAATGATGTTGAAATACTACAAAAAGGGCTTATGCAGACAAATGATTGGTGCCAAAACCACTGACTTAAACTAAACGCAAAAACTCTTCTATCATCTCTTTTGGCAAAGGGGAAGTCCCTGCAAATTACAGTATTAACATTACCTCCTTTAGCTCAAACCCTGTGGTGAGAGATTTGAGAACACAGGTTGCTAGGAACCTTAACTTCAATCACCATGTGTCCACAGAAGTAAGGAAGGCTTTCTATGTTGCACATTTCATAAGTAAGGACATTGCATCCACAACTAAGGATGTTATAACTCCCCTGTACTCATCCCTTAACAGACTACTAATAGAGTACAACGGTCCTTTCTGTATGTATCTCACCAGACACCTGCAACAACTGGTGAGACCACTGAGGTTTCTCATCCAGAAAATTCAGGGCCTTCAACACATGACCTACATGAACAGACTAAAGACCCTGTCACTGTACTCTGTATCTTATAGGCTACTGAGATGTGACTTGTGCCTGGCCTACAGAGCATTCTCAGACCCTGCCCTAAAGGAAATGCTGCACATCCGCATGTCAAATCGGACAAGATTCGCTCATTCTAGAGATCTTAACCTAGCCTGTGACATTAACAGGACATGCTGGAGAGACAGATATGTCTCCCAGAGATTGCTGCTCCTCTGGAACAAATTCCTAATTCACATAAAGCAGAGCTCCTCAATGACCCTATTTAAGTGTAACTTACACAACTGGATGGGAGACCATAATTTACCTTGAGGGTGTCACCTATGTCCCTCTTAGATAAGGGCAGTCGGTGCTGATCATAGACTTGCACTGCAAATAGACCATACAACTTGGTCAATAAGGAAACAAGGGTATAACACGCCTAGGCTTATAAAGGCCCTAGGACCAATAGCCTATGAACCTATGCAGAATAGGAGGAATTTCACAGAACAAGAACAGGTACAGAGAAAAATAAGGGACTACAATATGAATGAGCTTAGAAAGTTTGCTGTTAAGCAAGTGTTTTTCATAATAACCTTACAGCACAAAAGCTCAGGCAATAGAAAGTACAAAGAGTTGTTATCAAGCTCAGGGAGCCTATAACAAGGAAAATAACCAGAGATTCTGCAGAGGTATTAAAAATAATTTTGGAAATGTCTTGAAAATCTGTCTAAAGCACAGAAATTTGGAAATCAAGAAAAAGTACAAATGGAAATGTTTTTGGAGGAATCAACTATGTCAAGGTTAGAGGTAGATGAGGCTCATTATTAACAGTTAGGGTAGGAGGAGATGCGATATAAATGGTGATATATAACCAATCTACAGGAAAGTATGGAGGAATAAATGGTATTCCTGTGAAGGTTTTGGAAGCTAGCAGGGAAGAAATTGATAAAGATCTGGAAGGTCTTGATTAACAGTATTTTAAAAGGAGGAGGAGCACCAACATTCTGAAAGAAAGCTGTGGTAGCTGTAATACCTAAAGATGGTAAAAAACACATCAGATCCAGCTTCGTATAGGCCCATTTTGATTCTAAACCATGATTAAAAAGTGTTTATAGTGGCTAAAAGAATGGCAAAGGTGATGCCAAAATTGATAGGTATGGATCAGTGTTGTATTGTGCAGGGTAACAAACACTTTGGAATATTTATAGAGCAATGATGACGCAAAAGAAAGCAGAATGTAAGAAAATACCATTGCTGTTGGTGGGTTTTAATGCAGAGAAAGCATTTTAAAGAGTAAGCTGGGATTTTATGAGTAGAGCAATGGAAGCATTTGCACTCCCTGGCATGGTAATAAGGTTAATTAGAAGGACATATGAGGGATCAGAGGTGAAAATTAAAGTGGAGGGGGTGTCCTCTCTGATAAGAAGAGAGAAACCAGGTAAGGTTGTCTTCTTTCCCCTTTATTTGTGTTATATTAAAAACCACTGACAAAGAAAATTAGGGATTCAGAAATTCAAGGATATATATAATTGGTATGGTGATCATGAAAAGTTGGCTTTATTTACAGATGATATTATTTTGAACCTGCTAAAACCAGAAAAAATTTTTTGTGTTGTGGAACACTCTTGAGACAATTTCAAGTCTTTTAGTGATAAAAATTTAATGAAGATAAAACAAAGGCAATTGCTGTAAGCTATGTACCCACACACAAACTGGTTCAGCAATACCCTTATGTATGGGAACATGATAAAATGAAGTATTTAAAAGTATGGGTTAAAACGGGTTTTGTTAAGGCAGCTAAGAATATGTGGGAAGAGAGTAAAAAAATAATACAAAAACTGAGAAACTGGAAGCTCTGTTTTATGGATATTGATAGCAACATACAAGTAGTTAAAATGTTTTTAGTTTTATACACAGGTCAGGCATATTTTTATCAACCAGAGGAGAAGTTGTGGATAGCAATTAATAAAGAGATGAAGGATTTTATCTAGGAGGGGATGATGGCAAGAGTCAAATGGGATAAGCTGATTCTTCCAATAGAACAAGGCAGTTTGGGATTAGCTTATTTCAAGGGTTATTTCAGAGGTAGACAGTTACGGTTCATATACACAGCACAAGCAGAAAGCTATAATTCAAAGTGGAAAGGGATGATGATAAACTGGGTCAAAGCTCAATAAATAAGGACAGATTGGTACTCTGGAGGCAGATTCTTAAGGAGAATAACAAAAAACATATAGGATATTATATTCATAAAGTAGCAGAAAGTATTTTAAGAACCAAACCAACACTGGAATGGAGAAAGGTAATTTTACCAATAGGGATGATTGCAATTAAGGGTACAGGCAATAGGCAAGAGGGGGCTGTAAGTTACTGGAGAAAACTAGTAAAGGGATCAAGGTATTTGGAGCAAATCAATAGAAAGGGAAAGGTAATAGAATGGAAACAGGCCAACAATACATTTGGACTGCAGGCTAGAGATTGCTTTCCCTATAAAGGATTGATTTCAGAGTATAGGCAAAGAGAAAGAAATAGGGGGATCCTAAGAAAAAGACCAGCACTGGTACAGTTGTAAGTATTGTTTTTAGAATCCAAAACAGAAGCTGATGTTAAAAAAGGAATAATTAGTAGAGCATACAAACTATTGTATGATTATTACAAGAATCAATCAGAGGAAGTTAGAAAAAATTGGGAAGAAAGATTGGATAAGCAATTCACAAGGAAACAATGGGAGTGTGTATATGTATATATATATATATATATATATATATATATATATATATATATATATATATATATATATATATATATATATATATATATATATATATATATATATATGTCTCCCAAATATGCAACAAAGTGTAGAAGACTTAGGATCTTTGCTTGGACGTGTTTACATAGGTATTTTTGTACCCCAAGTAAATGCCAAAGTATTTTTCCTCAGAAAATGTTGGAGGTATGATGGAGAAGAAACAGGTAATTGGGGAATTGTTTTAGGGGAAGTGTGATGAGTTGGCAGACTTTAAGAATTCCCTGCAGACTACTCTATCAGAAACACTGGGTGAGCAAACTGGTATAACTAAGGAAATGTTTTTTTAGCTATGATACAGAATTGGAATTGCCTAGACATAGCATGGCCTTGGTGAGTCTAATTATGGTGCCTGCCAAAAAAAGCAATTACTAGAAAAATGGAAATCTAAGTCTAAACCAACTATACTAGAAGTAGTGAATATGGTACTAGAGATAAAACAACTGGAAATGGGGTCTTTAGAAAAGGGTAGGAGCAAATTACATAGAAAAATGGGAATTATGGGAACAATACTTGCAGAGGAGGAATGTGGTTTAAAGAAGGCAGGATTTGAATAAGAAATGTGATGTTTGACAGTGATTGGATAGATTATAAGTGATGTATAATCTTTGCAACTAAAATTAAGTCAATATGGTTTGTTTTCATTTATATAAATGTATTATTGCCTATTTCATAAGTGATAATTTACTAAAGATGTTTCCTGTTTAATAAAAGGATATATGTACATACATTTATAGTACATAATTCAAATACCATTAAATAAAGTATCTGGAAGCTCATGCCAGTTAGAGACAACTATTTTCAATCTGAACAAAATGCAATGTGAGATTGTATGTGGGTGAATAATTGTATGAGTAAATACCTGTAATGTCAATGCATCCTGAATTTTTGCCAAACTGGTTCTTGTTAGTGCTAGTTCTCCTGTGAACTGAATTTTGGCTCAGCTGTGCCTCCTTGGTGAGCCTATGAACCATATATATATATAATATATGGCTCTACTTTATAAAGTCAAGCAACCAAAACGTCAAAGTACAAATCATTGAGACTATAGTATCGAAATAACAATATGCCGAAACTACATAAGATCGACATACTAAACATCACAATTTTAAAACATCAGAAACACTGGACTGGACATTTGTTTGCAGCCCTATTCCCTTGTAACACCAGAAACAGTGAATCTGTGCTTGCATACTACACATCATACTTGGTTAAAGTGCAGAATGAGTGATTAAGTAAAAACTACATGTTATTATACCATTTGTTAAACCATTAGATTACATTTTCAACATTCTCATAATACCTTTCAACAATTCCAGAGAGCTATAGCTAGACTTGTTCAAAAGTTACAAAATCAAAGCACCTATTGTGCATGTCAGACTGTGCTGCATTCATAACAGATTCTACAATTAAACAGAAGACATAAAACAAACATGTAACTGTATCAATGGGTTTGCTTCCCCCTGCACCCCCCAACCCATACTAATTAAATATACCAACTCCGAGATCGCAATACAATGGGGGGAAAAGGTAAATTTCATGATCTTCACTGTAGCGCAATCTCTATTCCATTTGTTTCGTTTGTTCAAACTACGAACACAAAACAGAAATTGCCATGGAAAATCCGAGACCAAGATCAGTTCGCTCTTTGAAAATATCTTACGCCAAAGCCAGTTTTCAGTTTGTTCTTTGTAGCTGCCAGTGGTTTTAAAAGTTTTGTTTCTTCAAACAGTTGATACAGTTACATTTTTGTTTTATTTCTTCAGTTTAAATATAGAATCTGTTGTTATGAATTCAGCACAATCTTCATCCATAAGAGTGCTTTCTGACATGTGCAAAAGGTGCTTCAATTTTAGAACTTTCAATAATATGCAGTTTCACTTATCTAAACTTGTGATATAGTCATCTCGATGTAATAAGGTTCGATGTTTTGGTTGTTCAATTTTATAAAGTAGATCCATATATATATATATATATATATATATATATATATATATATATATATATATATGTATGTATAAGTCCAATAGTAATGAATGAAATAACCACTAAAGACCCACACCATAGAAGAAATGATATCAAAACTAGAACAACCAATACAGTCACTATGGGATCAGCCATAAACGACCATTTTTTCTAAAAATAAAAACATAAAGAGATAACAATAACAAGATAACAGATGAGCACTTTGGGGTTCTAAAACCCTTCTTCAGATCTACTCTTGATGTATCACAAACACATATTTAAAATACCTAACAATAATAAAAAAAACTTAGATTTTTGCACCAAAAAATATAACCGATCATCACATAAATGTTATTCTAAAAAAATCATCATTTAAAAGCTTTCATTGGATAAAACCACTCTAAAATTATACCAATAACATAATTGCCATCAGCTTCCAATCATCTTCAGATGCTCAATGCATTGTCCAATGAAAAGCTTAAATGTAAAGTATATCAAAAAGATCATCATTCAAACTATAGATAAAACTAAAACATACCATTGACCAATGGCTGTACTACTAACAACAACCAATCATCAGCATGCTGCTACACATTTTCAACTATCACTTAGTACACTCTGGCTTTGTAGACCTTTTTAATGCAGATTTTCTGATTTACATTATATCCAGAGTTATATCTGCCTAAAGAGGAATGGGAGTTGGTATTTTGAATATTACTTTTATTGGCCAAGAAGTTTGTGACTCTGATATGCTGGAAAACATAATGTCTGCTTTTGATTGGTAGCAGCAAAGAACAATGCTATTGGCTGATGGAGTATTTCAACTATGATGATTTTTAGTGTTATTTTTGCTGCATTATTAGCATACTGCTTTGTATTTCCTGAAATATACAGCAGCATGCTGATGATTGGTTGTTGTCAGTAGTGCAGTCAGTCGCTAATGGTATGTTCTAGTTTGGGTGCTGATTTCTTGATAAACTAAATACTTAAGTTTTGTTCATCTGAAGAAGACTGGAAACCGACAGTAATGAGTCCAGTTATTAATTTTATTTTTATTTCTGTTGATTGAAATATATAGCAGCTTGATGATGGTTGATCATTGTTTGTCAGTATACCCTGGTTTTATGGATGTTCTCAATGCGGATTTTCTGATTCATATCATATTTAGTGTTATATTGATTCGAAGATGATTGAGAGTTGATAGCTTGAAAATTATTTTTTGGCCCAAGAGGTTTGTGATCCTGACATATTGGTAAATGCAATGATTGTTGTTGATTGGTAGTGGGAAAGACTAATGTTATTGGCTGATGGAGTATTTTAATCACGATGATTTTTTGAGAGCTGTTTTTTTTTGCATTATTAGCATACTGCTTTGTATTTGTTGAAATGTGTAGCAGCATACTAATGACAAGTTGTTGTTAGTAGTGCAGCCATTGGTCAATGATATGTTTTAGTTTTCTTTATAGTTTGAATGTCGATCTTTTTAATATACTATAATTTTAAGCTTTTCATTGAACAATGCATTGAACATCTGAAGATGATTGGATGTTGATGGTAATGATGTTATTGGTATAGTTTTAGAGGGTCTTTGTTAAATCAGCGAACACTTAAAAAAGCGAACGCTGATTTATCGACCCTCTTTAAGCAAAAGCTTAAAATCCCAAACACTTGGAACAGCAATTTTTTTCCCCCCAGGAAAAAAAAAATCACTGTTCCACAAAAAAACTTTAAAACAGTAAATAAAGGTGGGGGTCTTTGTCCCCCCCACCCCCTACTTAACTATACCAACTCTGAGATTGCACCACATTGGAGGAAATGGCAAAGTCCCAAAAACAGCCCAGCCATTTTTTTCCCCTGGAAAAAAAAATCGCTGTTCTGAGTGTTCGGGATTTTCAGCTTTCACTTAAAGAGGGTTGGTAAATTAGCGTTCGCTTTTCTAAACATTCGCTGATTTAATATAGACCCATTTTAGAGTGGCTTGATCCAATGAAAGCATTTAAATGATTTTTTAGAATAACTTTTTATGTGATGATTGGTTATGTTTTTTGGTGCAAAAAATGGAAGTTTTTTTATTGGTTGTTAGGTATTTTGCAAGACACCAATAGTAGATCTGAAGAAGGGTTTTAGAACCCAAAAGCACTCATCCATTACCTTGTTATTGTTGCCTCTTTATGTTTTTATTTTTGGAATAAATAGTCGTTTATGCCTGATCCCATGGTGACCGTACAGGTCTTCTAGTTTTTATATACAACGTTTTTCAGGCCACCATTTTACAGATCCTTCAGAATAAGAACAACCTTTCTTCAGATGTAGCTCCTTTTCTGAATGGATCTTAGTTATAGTCATCTTTTTTTTTTTTTTTTAAGCTGAACTTCCTGGTAGCAGTTCACGAATAGTACATAGTGCTAACAGATGCAATGGCACACCTCTGTGGGATTCATAAAGGTTACACTTTCTGTATTCAGAAGTATCCCTACCACATTGCTTGTGCTATCTATTCACTCAGAATGGTTACACTAAGTGTACACTTAGTGAAGACAGTGGTAGCCTTTATGATTCCCAGCCCTTGTCTTTGTGTCTAAGCATGTTTGCATATTCTCATGTTCATAGATACATGAGCACTGAAGCTGGTCAACAAACAAATATTACATACAACAAAGTGCATCAGTGATGATTTTTGCTTACATAGTGATTTTCAAATGAACATATTAAGTCACATTAGCATTATCTTTCTTTTATTTCTCTGTCTGGCTATGTTTAGAGTCACATACTCATAGCCATCACTACTGGGTCTTTTAATTCTTCATCTACATCTTGGTGCCAACTCATTTACTTTGAGTTAGTGTCAGTAACTTAAGTGAAGTGTGCAACCTCAACACGGATATAAATAGAGATTCATCACCCAGAGACTCTACACTATGGAACAGAATCCCAGTCCATGTGAGGCAGAGCCCCTCACTGACTCTGTTCAAGAGAAAGTGGATGGGAGATCGAGAGGTTACCCCGGAATCATCTCTGTGTCACTGCTGGACAGAGGCACAGCAAACTAATGGGTATAGTATTCTCATCCTAAGGGGTGGTGAAAGCCACACACACTCTGGCTAGGCTTATAAATGCCCTAGGGCAGATAGCCTAGTATGAACCTATGAACCTATAAGGTTTATTTTTGTATGACATATTATATGTTCAGATGGTTGTTATCTTGATTTTAGCTTACTGTAATTTTCTGTGCCTGTTTGAGTTCAAAATCTTAACAACTAAAAGCATCTAGACATTGTACTTCCAGTCAGTAATGAAAGTGATAGTTCTGTGCCCTCCAATATTACGTTGTTTACTTTTTAAGCTTCCTACACTGAACCACTGACATCCATCCTTACCACTAATGAATGCATATCACGACCCAGAACTATTGAGGGGTTCACCCTCCCCCCTCACCACCACATGGATAGTGAGATCTTGTTGTATCTCTTACAACATTTAGACCCTTCCTCTTCAGGGACAGACAGCTTTAAGGGAAATCATGTGAGTTGCTGTCTGCTTTCCTAATGACATGAAATTGGTGGCAGACATCATATATGAGGCTAGGGGTAGGGATTTTTTTAGGTACATGGAGAGTTGAAATTCTAACTAGAACATAGCTTTAATGCCATCATACACATCACTATGCATGGTCATCATTGCTCAAACCCCTCCCCCATTACTAGATGATCAGCAACCATCTCATTAACGGGTTGTATTCACCTCTCTCCACAGGGAGGTAACCAGCTATGAGCTGAAACCCTCCCACCTTGATGGATTTTATGACATAAACCACTCACTCACTCCCAGCTATCCCACCACCACCATCACCCCCACCCACAGTTCCTCTAGTACTTGAGGCACTAGTCAAACTTGGATCATGGGTCATACTCAAGGCAGGGCTCTGTCCCTGTATGCCACACAGCTATGCAACATTATTTAATTTACTGAGGAGACAACACTGAAGAGATGTTTTTCAAACAGTATGGTAAGTGATATGATGTTGCACCATACAAGAGAAAATCTCTGTTATATACATGCATATAAAGAAGCCTTGAAACTTAACACATGACTCTAGGAGTTGCCATACACACAGATGTTTTAAGTTCTGATTTATAACAATGTATCTCTATAACATATGTATATATATATATATAGAATCATTTGAAACTTAATTCATGAATCTAGGACTTACCATAGGCAAATACATTTTAAATTATGATGCATAACAGTGTATCTCTGTAATATATGTATGTATATAGAAGCCCTTAAAACTTAATTCTTGAATCTAGGGCTTACCACAGAGATAGAAATTTTAAAATCTGATTTATGAAGTTATATTTGACTGTATAGTATAATGCATGCAACAGAGATTCAATTTCTTTTATCATTTCTTCACAGTTGTTGCTGTTGTTGTCTGAAACTGAAAATGCAAGTACATGTTTTGAGTCATATTTATGTTCTTCTATGAACATCTCTTGGCGACCAACACCAACATCTGGAGATGTTACAGAAGCAAACACAGCCTTAGATAAAGTCAGTACAAACCTTGCCATTCCCTATAATGCTTCATGGTTAATGTTTCCGATGCTTTTCAACTACTTTTATATTGTAATATTTGCTCAATCCCCAGTGGAATAGTCTTGCTTCATTATTTTGCCTTTCAGTATACAAGCTCACTGTCATGAATGTCTCACACCCAGCAACAAGATTTGTGGCTGTCCCCAGTTCTGTTTTATAGAACCTGTATTGGCCTGTTTCTCCCATCTTTTCAATGGACGTTGTAAACCAACGTGTACATAAGTCTGCTATCCTGGGCTGTCAGCATTACCCTTTTATAATTTGGTTTAAATTAACCTATCCTTAACCATTCCTGCATCAAATATTGTTCACAAGAGGTTGATCCAGAAGATCTATATACTTGACACTATTTGATGGACTTTCCTATATTTTTTGTTCTCTGCTGATCCTTTTCCTTATATTTGTTTTTTTTTATCACATTCAGTTGCTATCTCATTTTTGTCTACTTCTGGTTTGATTTCCACTCCTGAGTGATTCCAAAATGCTTTGGCTAAATTAAGTAAAAATTTTATTTTAGACGACTTCTTAAGTTTTACAATTTTCACTATGTTTGACTCTGATGGGGTCAGCAGATACGTATGTAATCCCATGACTGTGGATCTATACATGCAGTCAATTTTCAGGAGGTTCATACTTCCTTCAGGGACTATATAATCTTGGTATTAACTGATTTTTATACATCAATTGTTAAACATGAACCATTTTTCTTGTTTTTATGTCCAATTAATGCAATACTTTTTGAGGTATATCAATCACCCCAAAGCTGTAACAGGAACAACAAACTGATTTATAGCTTGAACTTTATACCTGAATATCAAAGTAGTTTTTAATATTAGTTTTAGTCTTCTGAAATATTTCTTCCTGAGCTTTATTCTCATTAGTTCATGTTTTATTGCCAATCTTTCATCTTTTCATAAATATTTATACACTCTCTCCTGATTAAGTTCCTTTATATAAAATTCCTGTCCCAGGTTGATTTTTTCTTGGTGCTGCAGCTTTCCTTTTTTAAATGTTGCTTCTGCACACTTATCAAGATCAAATGTCATTCTTATTCCTGCTAAAAAAGTTTTAACCATTTGTAGTTGTGCTTTCAGCTCCTTGCCTGACTAAGTACAGAATTTTAAGTCATCTACAAACAGTAGATGAGATGTTTTTAAAAAAGATTGGTTCCTGAGAGTTAAACTATAATCATAGCCTAATCTGATAATAGTTTAATGGATTCAAGGAAAGACAAAACAGCAGGGGTGACAAAGAATCACCCTGAAATAGCCTCCTTTTAATTTTTATCCCTGGGATAATAATTTGCTCATTGTTGTGGCTCAGCTGCAAAATGGTTTCCACTGTTTCATAGTCACTGCAATGTAGTTGGTCAGTGTATTGAGTATATTATAATCTTTCAGCATTCCATTGTTTGTGAATATGGAATGCTACCACATGCTTTTTTTTGGTCTATCCCTGCCTTACTTAGGTTCTTTCCCCTTTTACAAATCTATATTATGGTTTTGATTAGCAGCAAATGACCCTTTGTTCCATATGACTTTCTTTTATTACCTTTCGGTTTTATTGCTATACCTTTTTTTTCTAAATGATTATAAAGTCTATCTGCATCAATTACAGTATAAAACTGTATATTGTTGAAAGCCAAGGCATCAATCTATAGTTCTTAGGATGACTTGCAGGTTCACTGTTATGGAGGAGTATTGTTTTTCATGTTGTTAACCAGGTAGGTGTCTTTTCAGGATTATGTGCATACAAGTAATTGTTTCTCAGGGATAAATATTTGTGTAAAGACATCAATACCTTTAACCAGAAGTTAGATACTGCATCTGGGCCTGGGGAATATGAAATGTAATGATAAACAAACTAGTGCATTTTGAGTGCACTGACCCTCTATACAAAATTGAGGAAAGAATCTCTAGTATCTCAAAATGTTTTACTGAATCTTGGGAAGAGGGTTGCTTCAGACTGATGAGGGGATATACACTTGCTTTTACAACAGATAATATGGACTTAGTCCTGTGCAGCACAGCCTTACAGATATTTTAAAACACTTTCCTCCAGAGGAGATTCCATGAATGACCCTAAAACTGAGGTCAGACTGATGAAGCAATATTCAATAGCTGCTTTCATGCTCTTCCTGTTTATATTTAATTTTTTTATTCCTTTCATCATTTCTTCTACAAAAGTGCTGTGAACAACCATTTATCATAGGCACAAGTAGCAAATGAATTTGGTAAAAGTGCTGTTTTGCTTCTCTGTGACTAACAAGCAGATGCATCTGTTTAACAGACCAAGCTTTTTTAACGTGTTTTATTGTCTTCCACATTCTATCTTACAGAACTGGTCTACCATTTTCTATCCATCTTTGGTATGTTACTTTATCTCCTTTCTTCACCAAACTGTCTACATTTGCTTCAGCTTCATCTTTACTTTTCCAGTTGCCTTTTCTGCTTTCATTTGTAAATATACTACTTTTCTTTTTCTGTGATTCACAGATACTCTCTTCTCTCCCCTAATATTTGATACACCTCATTTTAAACCCACAATAATTTTCCATACTTTCTGATTTACAGATGTCTCACACCAAGGCAAATCAAATCTGAAATGGTATTTCTGATGTATTCTTAACTATTCATCCTTACCAGTTTCATGTCTATTTGCTACAGCTCTGACAAAATCTGCCATTTCAATGTCTAGAACTCTCAATGGCAGCCTCTAAAATCAAATGTGAACCATACCATTTGATGAGAATTGTAAACAATAGCACTTGATAATGACTTGTTTCCACTCAAGTGCAGAACAGAGATTATCTTTCCTTCTCATTTCAGAACATTAGGTACAATATTGCCTTCTCTTACATAGCTTCTTATACTGTCTAAGGTCTGTCACTGTGAATGGCCTTAACAGCCAATTTGTTCTTAGTTGTAGTTAGAGCCAAGGTGCTTCAAAAAACATACAGCATGTTAAAATCACTCCATCATCCTTCCGATTTTGTGCCAGCTCAAGGAGTCAGACTTCATTTTTTAACTATTTCATTTTGATGAAGGGTTCTGTATACATTTCCTATGCAGAATCTCATCCCAGTTGCTTTGGTGCTTCCCCTTACATGGGAAATTGTAAATTTATCCCTGGGTATGTAGTATGGCACTCCATGATTGGGGGAGCCTAAATCATCCAATTATACATGGGCTTAGCAGGTTAGGCTTCTCAAAGGCTATCTCTACCACATAGCTAACACATACCTAAGAAGCTCTCAGGGCTACGCCTCCTCTATTTTATCATTTAATAAGGATTGTGAGCAATTAGAATTTTAATGCTTAATTCATTTGCAAAGATGTACACTGTGGAATGGGTGAAGAAGAACTGACACAGTAGACAAGTAGAAGGAAGAGACAGAAGTGACATATATCTCCACTGGGGGGCTAAATGTAAAAATAGATGGATCAGAAAGGCTTTTAATGCTTCTTTATGTTAGGTTGGTTGCATTTTCTTACGTCATAAACATTTTAAATATTAGAAAGACCCATCCTTTTTTTAAAGTATTTGACAATAATGGATCAGATATTCCACAGTGCCAAATACAGGGAAGTATGAGTAACGGATACAGAATTTGGAAGAGGAAGATGTTTATTGAACATTATGGGATTTAGATACTTTGGAGGGAGGCAACACAGTTTCATTTTCACACTGACATGACTGCACAAGGAAAGTTTTGCATTGTGTGTGTGTGTCTGGGTAGAGTTGAGTCTTGACTGAGCTATTTGAAATGCTGACCTAGTTCTGCATTTATTTTGCCATCTTTAACATATATATTGAAATGTCAAATATATGCATTATCATTCTGATCTGTATATGAGGAACAAGAGTTTTCTGTCCACATTTTTATAAATGAATTGCATTTAAGCAAGACATAGGACCAAAAATGTGTCTTGCTCTCCCCCATATGTGATTTTCATGAACAAGCTATCAAAGGAGCCATTGATGGACAGTAACCATTTTGGGAATCTGAAGACTGCATATTTGTTATTAGCTTTGAGTGTTGTCTTCTTGGTTTTGAGTAACTGATGTCTTGTGTGCAGAAGAGGAGTTTTCAGCTGAATGCAAATAATTTGGGATGAAACCCATCCCCTACAAATCACAGATCATAGTTCTATCTGTGACGGCTCCCTGCAGGTGTGTGTGTTTGGTGGGGGGGACTTCAACCTCAAGTAGAGGAGTTTAAGTACTTTGGAGGACTTTTTCTTTAGCGAGGCTAGAGAGTATCAGTAGGCTGTCCAGTGTACAGGTTTAGCAGCAGCAGCTATACTGCAGACCTTGAAAAAAACTGTAGTGATGATGCAAGAGATAAGTCACAAGATGAAGGTTTCAGTTTACTAGTCAGTCTAAACACTCCGTTCTTGCCTATAGTAATGAGCTTTGATAGTGGCAGAAACAAATGATGAAAATGCACAAACAAGCAGCAGAAATGAGGTTCTTAGTGACAGAAGTAAAGAATGAAACAGCATATACAAGCAGCAGAAACTATTTTTTTTGTAAATATGCTGGGCTTACTCTTTCACAGAGTGAGGATCTCAGCAAACTGGATGGATCTTAAAATAAAGCTACTGTTCAATCACACTGAGAGGAGGTAGGTGGGGTAGCTAGTGAGATGCCACTTGATTTATGGGATGTTTATTGGGTATAGCCCCTGAAAAGATAACCAAAGGCAGATCCAGACCTGCTAGAGAGGCTATATCTCTCGGCATGCCTGAGAATGCCTGGGGATTCCACACAGTACGCTTGACTACAGATGACAAGAATGAATTCTGCCTTGCTCTGTGTGCTACCACCATTAGCCTCACTAAGACAAGTGGTTTAGAAAAATGGATTGATGGATGAAAGGAAGGAATATATCACAGAATCTTGCAACTGCCCAACTGTATCCTATAGCCAAAGACATTCAGATGGAGAATGTGCAGTAGTACAGCAATTATGCTACATAAGATGCAAATATTGAAGCCTACAGCTGCTAAGTCAAAACATGCTGAATTTTTTTAGAAAATTTGTAATGAAGTAAGCCCACTGAAGAAAGTGTCTCTTTCAGGCAGCAACCCAGGAGCACCATCTTGTTAAGTAATTTGCTCAGAATAACAGACTAGGCAACTGGAGGTTTAAAGAAGCAAACACTGTATCCTGTTTACAGGAAACAGCTTTTGAACATCTCCAAGCATTAAGCATCTGCTCTAGCAGCTAAGATGACATATTGCAACTGATGCTGATATTAATGGTATAAAAGTAAATTCAGCATGACTGACATTACATTTGTAGTCAGTAAAGGAGTATGGGTAAATAATTTCATGCAGAATGACTGGTGCTGCCACAGGAAGTTCAATAAATAGTATTCCTTTAGATTATACATCCAAGCTACTTACTTGAAAAAAAATATTCCCATCTTCAGTATACCTTTGATCTTATGCCTCAGGCACAATGACCACATAAGAAATAATACGGCCTTCCACCTTTACTTTGTATTCATCAAGCTTATATTTTCCTTTTTTTTTCAGCTGTATATATGTCTTTATTCATAATGATTTTACTCTCTTCTAAATGTGCCTGCATCAGCAAATTCCACCTTCTAAAATGTGAATGTGCCTTTAATGTTTGGAACAGCAACACAATGCATCCTCGTGTTGTGTCTACATGTAGATGAATGATACAACAAACCATTACAGGGGAAAGATCCTGGTGAACCTTTTTGCTCTCAAAAAAGCTTTCACCTTTTCAGTTCTAGGCTCATCATTCAGTTTCTCCTTCCATATATACTGTTTCCTCTTCTAAGCATGAGAAACAATGTAATCAATCAATTAAATCTGCTCTTTGTGATAATTTTGAGGGATCCTGCAAACATTCTATGCTCTTAGATTTTCCAGCATGCAGTTGTCTGTTGAAAAATGTCTTAGCTCTCTAAATATTGTTTCTTAAGCTCATTGTGGAATCTTTGAACACTCATTAATTATCGTGGTGGAGTCTTTGAGTGGATCCTCTCCTCAGGACCAGGCCCTCCTGACCCCATCCCCAGGAGTTTCCCCTGACATCCTCCTACTGCTAGGTATTCTTTAGGGCTTCCCTCATCCACTGCAATATTTTGGCAGCTGCCATGAAGAGAAATGAAGGTAGCTTCCAGTCTAAGACTGCATCCCTTGTCCCCTTAGTTTCAGGGCACCAGTGGTGCCCAGCTATGTCTTCAGCTGTTGCCTCCTTTTTTCGAGTGTTACTAGACTTAGCATCAGTGCAGCTCCCAGTTTTACATGTGCCAGCATTGTCCGCCCCAAGCAATCATCAGCCCACATGGGACAGGCATCAATTCAACTAATGCCAATCAATGTAGCACTAGTTTTCTTGATGTCATTTCTTCCACTGTCCGACTCCTTGAACTGATTATGCACAATCATCTAGACCAGATACTTGTTCCTATCCTCTTTTTGATATCTTTCTACCAAGTGTTAAGTCCACCATTGTCAGCCTTCCAGATGTCAGAGTGCCTTTCAGGCATCAGGTGTAATGATGACAGTCTTGCCTGCCTTCTCCATGCAATTTTCAGGTGCCTTTAGACTGCTGGGATTTATGCTGTTGGTTCACTGATACCCACCATGATGATCTTATTTGGCTGTGTGTCTATGTGGTACTTCCAGCAATATGTGCCACAACCTCCCTCTGCATCTCCCATAAGATTTTCCCTTCCTGCACAGTCCCTACCATCCTCTGACTGAGCCCCTTCCTAACAAATGAGGACGTTAACATTTAAAATGTATAACAAAGATCTCATGGCTGATCACCTTACAGCAGATTATGATAATGAAGTAGACATCAGAGCACCCCCAATACCTCCAAGACAATCAAAAGTTCTGTAAGCTTATGAAACTCACACAATAAAGAAGGCTGGCCACAGAGCCTATTTCCATACCCAAGTGTCACCTTCCCAACAATATTCATGGGTGATTCTCCAACTTGTTGATATCTTAAAATATGCCATTAAGATAGAGTGGGAGAACCTTACTACAGTGACTGCAGTTCACAAGACGATGAATGGATTTTCTTGCTTGCAAGAAAATGTTCAGTACTTGTGGAGCATGCCAATTTTAGCAGCAGCCCAAAATACAACTACCACCCTTCACAACCAGCTGTCAATCCCTCATATATGGAACCTAGGACCAAGAACAGGATTAGTAAGCATATTTGCATCCTCTACCTTCACATTGATGAAACTTAATTACTTGATGCATCACCAATAAGATACAGAGGAAGAATTGTAGCATGCTGTGGAGAAGCTGCTGATGGCTCCTTAAAGGATATGATCAAAGCCCAGGCATCTACTACTTTGAGTCTGAACAGTTTCATGGTCTGTGTAGCTTCCAATGTCATGGAAGTGATTGTTTCAGCAGCAGGATTTGTCATTTCTATTTGCCCCAGCCATGAGTGACCTGGTTACCTTCAATGGACAGTCTGGTTCAGGACAGAATTGAACACTTAAAGAGTATGACAGAAACAGGTCATACCCTGGCTGCTGTAGGGGGTGAAGTTCCATCCACTGCAGAGTCCTCATGACACAAAACAATCTAGTCAAGAGCAACTTCTGCATGTCAGGGAGGTGCCGGCTAGACTACAGAGGGCAGGGTTGACCATTAAGCCCAGTAAGTGTCAGATGAGTATGGAAGTAGTCAATGCTAGATTTGGTTTCAGTGTGCCTCACAGCTCCAGCAACAGGAGAGAGGGCTGATGATCAGACCAGGCTACATCCTAACAGGATTGTAGGTCTACAAATTATGGTCCTTAGCAATCCCCAGAAGACCATAGTCAGTCCTAAGACAGATTAAAGCAGTCCTTACTACTTGCCCTACTGTTTTGAAATATAAGCAATCCAGTGAGGTTCTCCCTGTGTGTGCAGCTGGAGAAACATTTCCAGAGATCAGTGAAGTAAGGTCCACTGCTTCATCCCCTTCCTTTCTACTCCTCAGGTCATATCCCTGTCATTTGTTGGACATCCAATCTCATTGGAAGACCTTGAAATGAATGGGTATGCTGAAGTCCCTTGGAAAAACAGCAATCCATGATCTCCCAGACAAGTGAGGGCTAGAATATTATTCAAGATTTCTTTAAGTTGACAAAAAGACAAGGAACCTTGGATACTTTGATTTCAGCAGCCTAAATACTTAATCAACAAAGAGTTCTTTCAACTGATCATGTACAGCCCATTCTCCTATTTCTCACTAGGGGAAACTAGATGTAGTCTTTGGACCACCAGGATGCTTACCTCCATACTATGCTTGCCAAAGAGACAAAGAGTTTTACTACACATCTGAATAGGGGTCAAATATTACCAGTTTATAATGATTCCAGTTGTGTACACGTCTGCTACCAAGGTTGTACCTTTTAACTGTACCTTATTTTGGTTAAGAATTTTGCTCTGCCATTCTTAATAAAAGCATTTATTTTAGTTTATTTATTTTGGAAAAAAGATGGCTGGTTACAGTTACCGAAGAATGAGCGGAGTACTTGCTTTGTTTTAGAAATTGCACAAACTATTTGAACTATTTACATTCTGTCAGACATTTGTCCCTAATTACTTGGCTTTATCACTGGTTCTGGAGGTACCCTGCACAAGCTGCTCACCAGATCCATGTCCACAGTCGGAGTTACTGAAGACAGAGCTTTTTACAGATCTTTCGCTATGCTAAGCACTCATAAGTTTCATTTCGTAAGCATTACGGCAGCAAATATCAGTGAGAGACAAGGGTGGAGCACTAATAAGTAAGCTATGTGAGCATTCCATTACTATATGAGATGACACGCGCACTACTAAAACATATTATCTTTTTAAAGTAATGGAGGCTTTCGTCTGTGGAGCTTCAACATCCACTTACGATAAGGAGCCTTGGAGTATGCGGAGGAACAAAGGGAAGCATTTGTATGAGTATTCTGCAAAATATACAAGGAAATTCTTAATATAATAAGACATAAATTTAACATCCAAAAGATCTCTATAAAAACAGGAAAAACACACGTACACACATTTTCTTTCAACTAAACTACTCAGGATCTTCCAACCAGCCTTTATTTCGGATCCCTCGCTGTTTATTGGTCAACCTTCAGGAAGAACGTACACCAATCAGTTTTCTGTTCCTGTCAGCAGGGGTGTGCCGTACGTGGGTAAAGTAGAGTTCGTGGCCATTCATAAGTGAAGAAGGTTTGATAGGTGATCTTACTAAAGGCGAACAAACGCGTTATAAAACCTCTTCTTGACAGAGAGGTTGTTTGACAGCTGACAGATGTTTCCTCTAACTGGCATAGTCGTAATACTAGAATCTTGGCTGGGGCAACTTAGCTTATCAGGGCAGTTGTTTATACCGCGACGGCAGCAGTAGTGTTTTTGACAGCCCAAGGCAGCAAGTTCAAGTTCATCGTTTGGATCTCTCGTTAAACAGTTGAACTCCCGGTGTAGTGTGCAACTTCATCAAGGATGTGAAGCTCAGATCTGGTAAGTAGCACTGGGTAAGGCTGCCAGAAACTAAGACTGTTAAACTGCCACCGTAAGATGAGCAGAGCTAAAAATAATCAGGAAAATGACATAAATACGATCAGTTTTTAGCATCCTTTGTATTATCGTGCATTTTCTAAAGGAAAATAGTGATTTTGACAGTAATGTGTGACGCTGTTTTATTACAAAATCAAAATATGATGCAGAGACAGCAAAGTATGCATCCTAAATCACGCATTGTTATCAGAAATTTTAGGAGGAACAGAGCAAATATTTGAGTCCCAAATCGGGGAGGTATGGGTGACTGACTTATTTATTTTTGTGAACTGGAGTAGAACGCTGATCCAAGTATACCTTTCCTGTGAATTGCACAGTTGTTTTACAAAGTTATTGGTTTCAGCTGTGTTGTTGCCTATGTCCCTGCCCCTTTCAAGGATAGCAGTTACTGCAGGCTTCAGGGTACAATACAGGAATGGCTGTAATAGACTTGGGTCTGTGTTCTTCACAAAATCTGAGACAGCGAAGTGGGAACCTAGGGCAGATCTCTATTTAGTTTGTCCCACCATACTTCTCATTTTATTTGGGCAACAAGAATTCTGGACAAAGAGAAAGATCATGGGTGGACAAACACTCCAAAACCAGGTAAAGTTTTAAGTATTATTCAGTAGATCAACCGGTTTGGTTTTGCATGCATTTTTAAGATTTTTTTAAATTAATTTAACATATTTACAATATATACACAGAAAGGAAGAAACTCAACATCACATATTGTACAATGATATGAATACATTGAATCATCAAGGTAATCTTATACAATTAACACATTAAGGTTCTTTTTATTTCAGTAATAACATTTCAAGGTTATCCCAACCACTAAAAGTATTAGTATGATTTATAGATCTTATTCTGATAATTTATTTTTCAGTTTCACATAGTTGTTGTTGTGTCTTTCGGCTTTTCCCGGTTAGGGGTCGCCACAGCGGAACTCCGGTCCGCTAATGATTGGCAGTAGATTTTTACGTGCGGAGTTGCCGGCCCTGACGCACAACCTTCAACGAAAGTACGCCCATTCACACATGTCTCCACACAGGAGACGCTCTGACTGAGAATCAAACAGGACAACGTTGTACTGTGAGGCGACAACGCTACCGTAGCACCACCAACGAAGTTCAGTTTCACATAGTATTGCTGTTAAATTTTAAAATTATTTGAATGTAGGAACTGAGTTCAGTTTCCAATTTTTTTGCAATAACTTTTCTAGCAACTGCCAAGAGAGCCCAAAACATTTTTTGCTCTTTGGCTTTTACAGATACAGAAGTGGAACATTCATTAGTACTACTGATCTAGTTAAAGAGCAATTATCAGTCCATAACCCCTTAAAAAACATATGTCTCTCTTCCCAATATACATTTAATTTTTCACAACCCATTGTGTAGTTAGCTTTTACATCTTTACTACATCTCCAACAAACTGCAGAAGTGATTTTACTAAACTTGGAGATTTTATAGGGATTAACAAACATTCTGTGTATAAATTTACACATAAAAACTTTCCAGTATAGACCTGAAGAAGTTTGACTAACCAATTTAAGTAGCAACATTTTATTTTTACCATCTATTGAGTCACCCAATCCACTACTATGTAAAAAGTTCCAGAGTTTTCCATCAAATTATTATTATTCTTAATTAACTTATATAACTTGATCACGCTTTCTTTGTAGGCCAATCTACCTTTGATAATAGCATTCCTATATTCATATAATGGGGGAATAGTGTTCTGTTCTTCCTCACTCATATTATCAACAAATTCACTTAATTTCTTACTGATGGATAGTATTAACTGGTTAGCAGATTCATCCAACGTGTATTCTTTACGTAAATATTCAGGGGAATTTGCTTTTCCTTTTTCAAAGCAATCAAACCATAATACTAATACATTTCTTTTTAGTAAATTCATTTTAACATTATTCTGCTTTTCCTTAAATCTAGAGGTGTGTGCAATGGGAAAGCACAAAAATCTCCATTTTGATGTTAATGGAGTTTTAAAAACATATTTCTTAACTGTTTTAAGAACTGATTTTATATATTCAGAGTCTAATGATTGAAATTAATTTCCTTCTATGGTAAATTTTGTTAATCAGATGAAAGGATCATTACATATTTCTATTTATCATAGTTAATAAACATAAGAATTTAGGATAATTTGCTCCTGGACTAGTCTAAGTTGAGTCTATCCAGAGCATAACAGAGTTAAAATTTGCAGCAAAAGAATAAGATGCTACATCTGGGAAGCTGATACCACCATACCCCCATAATCTTATATGATTTCTATAAGCAGTTCTTGGCTTTTTATGATATTATAAGAACAAAGTTAGCAGTCTTCCATTTTCTTTAAAAAATTGTTTGCCGGGTGTTAAAGTTATTGAATGTAATATATATATATATATATATATATACACACACTCTTAGGTAATTAATTATTTTAATAAATACTAACAGCCTCAAAAGTAAAAAAAAATAATAACTCATTCTTTTTTTATAAGAAGTTACACTTTTTCAAAAGTAATATTAATAATCTTACTCAGATCCTGACAGATTTTTATTCCTAAATGTTTTAGTTGTTTTCCTTCCCAATTATATTTATATATATCTTTAGACTCACTATCTAGTAATTGATTTAACTCTAAAGTTTGTTGTATTATTATTAAATTTAGGAAGTGATACTTTGCAATTTCATATTTTTCTTTTTCTTTAATTGAATAATGTAAATCTCCTATAGTTAGTAAAATATAATTTGCAAAAAAGATGTATTTTAGATTGACAGTCTTTGTTAATTGAGAATCCATATTTTTTTATTGCTGCTTATACTGTTGGCTAAGGGTTCAATAGCTAATGCAAATAGTAGAGGGGACAAGGGACACCCTTGCTTTGTGCCTTTGTTTAAAGTGAGCACTTGAGAAATGTAAGATCTAATTTTAGCATATACTTTGGAGTTTCTATACAGGTTTTTAATATTCCAGTAAACTGTTCTGGAAATGCATATGCGTCTAATGTTTTAAACAAGTAGTTCCAATCTACAGAATCAAAAGCTCTCTCTATATCTAAGCTAATTAGGGCCAATTTCTTGTTCATTCATTTTGCTAAATCTAAGATAGTCACTACCCTTTTATGTTTTTGTATGTTAATCTGTTGACTATAAATCCTGTTTGACCTTTATTGATTAATTTATCTACTATATAGTCACGAAAATGGAAGTATTGTAGCAAAATGAAAGTAAATAGTTTATAGTCTACATTTAATAAAGAAATAGGTCTATTTGAGGAAACTAACATAACATCCTTTCCTTAGGTATAGGTGAGATTACAGAAAATTTCCATGTGGGAGGAATTATTTTGCACTCTAAATTATCCTGAAAACTTAGTAACCCAGTAATTCTAAAATATTTAATAGAAGCAGACTATATAATTCCATATTTAAACCATCTAACTCTGGAGCTTTACTGTTTTTCTCTTTTTTAAAGCTTCTTTAACTTCCATCAGAGTAGGCTTATTCAACAGAAAAATTTGTTGGTCCTTAAGTTTATTAGTAACATAGTATGACTTTACTAACCTGACCATTATTATTCAAAGATTAAACAATTCTTAATTTGTTCCTCTTTTAATTTCGTCATATATTATGGGATTCTATAAATCAGAAAATTCCTTATACCCATTACTATATTAATACTTAGTGCATTATGATCAGATGAAAGACAAGGAATAGTTTTAAAATACTTCACTTTAGTAACTAAATCTATAGAGGCATAAATCCTATAAATTCTAGTTTGTGTCCTGTACACATAAGAATAATGAGTGAAGATCAATGACTTATCCTCCACTTTTACTAGTAAATCAACTAAATTACTATAACTAATCCATCTTTTTAATGCTTTAGATTATGCCAGTATTTTAGTTTTCTTCTATACTAGATATTCTGTTACAATCCATTGCTAAAATTATACTACCTGTCCAATGACTTTGTAGCAAGTTTAAGTGGTCTTTTTCCACTCTTGGACCTATAAAGGGATCCAGTAGAAAATAGCTGGAGATTGTAATTATATTTAATTATTACAAATGTATAAATTCTTTTGGGATTATTAATGGATTCCTTGACCTTGGGCATTACAGTAGATTTTTCTCCAAAATATAGCAGTTCCTCTCCTCGTTTTGTTAAAAGAAGCAGACAATAACATTTCATAACCTAAGTTATTTAAATATTGTACATCTTTATCTGCCAAGTGAGTCTCTTGCAAAAATATAATGTCTCCTCTATTTAATTTTAGGTATCATGTTAATAATTTCCTTTTGTTGCCATTATTTTATCCATTTACATTAATAGATAATAGAGTAAAACTATCCATACTGTGCATTTTAAAGTATTTATTTTAAAAGATAATATGACACATTTATTCACCATATTAATTTAATTGTATATAAAACTCTAATACATTCCTCTGACACTATCTTAACATTCCAGCTTGTTTTGAATTTTTCCTTTCTACAAACTAAACTACTAATAAATAAAATCAAAGACCAGTCTACAATTATAACAATATATATTGCTGATAAAAACATAACCTACCATGGATACCAAAGTTCCTAGTTTGCCTGTTGAATTAAAAAAAAACTATTGTACTATTGCTGTACCTACCAACACCTAAACATTCACCAAAAACTAGCCAAAAGTTACATTAACTTTCAAATAATTAATAAAATATTATATATAGTCAAAAATAATAACAGACTGTTAATTGAGTTATATATTTTCAAATTTAAAACTGTTCCCCATTACTACATAAATGTTTAATAATCCTCCTTTATTAATCACACATATTAATTAACCCAACTGATATATTATATAACTATTTATGTAATAGTAGTATACATTACCCATTAAATATTCCTACATTATTTGCTCATTAAATATTATTATAGATAGAGCTCTAAATAAATAAATGGGACCTGAAGAGAAAAAGACGTCTGTAAATTTACAAGTGACAGGTAATCTGATCATAATAAACTATAATACAAAAGGGAAATCAATGCACAAATATATTTATCATGCTAAAAGACACTCACATTTTATAGATCTAACAAAAGCTTTGAATACATTTTTAAAGTACAAGTGTCTATGTTTCAAAATTGTGTAACACTCTTAACAAATATCAAAATATTTAAAAATCCTTTAGCTTATTAAACTGCTTCATAAAAATATGTATATTACTAAGGTCTAAGAGAATGTCTGGCTATTTCTAAGGAGTAAAAAATATTTGCAGTCTATATTGTATTCAAAAGTCACAATGGTTTCAATTCAAATCCTATTCTCCCTTCCCGGATTGAAACATATTGAAAAATCTGCTTTACTTTCTATTAAAATGGATATACTGATTCAGCAATAAAACACTCGCATTTCAGCTCTGACCCATGAAACGAGTCACCTCAGCTAGTCTTAGTGAATCCAATGACACACAACACGTAAAAAGCTTCAAAGTTCACATGATCAGGCTTCAAAGGTCAGCTTTCAGATTATTTTCAAAAATTTTTATATGATTTTAAATGCAATTATGTGAGATGTTGTACATTCACATATCTGCCAGATGCAGGTACATGTCTTCTTCTTCTTTCGGCTTTTTCCCGGTTAGGGGTCGCCACAGCGGATCACCTATCTGCTCATGATTGGCAGTGGAGCTTTATGGTGTCGAGTTGCCAGCCTGGCTCCCAACCTTCCACAGAAGGCACACACACACGCACTCACACCTAGGGCCAATTCAGAGTGTCCAATCCACCTACAGCATGTCTTTGGGATGTGGGAGGAAAGCGGAGCACCCAGAGGAAACCCACGCGACGACAGGGAGGACATGCAGACTCCGCACAGAAGTCACCCCAGCCGAGGATCGAACCGGAGAACCTCTTGCTGTGAGGTGACAATGCTAACCGCTGCACCACCGTGGCCACCCAATAGACACATTTCTTAAAAGTAGTTATTTAAATATAGTCTTCTGTTTTTTTTTCTACTAGTATTCTAACTTATTCTATATGTATTTCTAAAATCTCCCATCAAACAGCAATAAAAAATAAAAAGCAAGTAGGTGGTTGGCTACATATTATATGCTACCTTCATGGTTTAATACGTTCAGGCTTTTTAATATGATATGTATGTAAATGTTTTTACATATATTTTTGTGGATAGGTACACATTCATGTGCTTTCTGTTTTTATTTTTTATTGTCTATGTTTGGTTTCCTATATTGATGTTGTTTGTATTTTGAAAATGCCTTTTGAATGATTTGCAGGATGTGTGCCTTTAAGTTGGAATTTGCTCTGTCATGTGATTCTAACTTAATAGTTAAATATGGTGCATTAGTTACTTAGCTTTTATGTCACACCTGAAGAAGCATTTGGTGAAAGCGCTTGTGTGTTTTATTAAAGGTCTGTTTGTGAACCTGGAGCTTTGCCTGCATTGGTTGTTATTTACCATATCTTTCTATAAGACATTTATTTTGTTTTAAAAGAAATTCATTATGAGACTTATCTTCAGTTATTCTTCATTCATGATCATTTATTGTTTCTTCCACATTGCTGATTTGTGTACTTTGTTGTTTCATAAACATTTGTAAGTGTTCCATCATCTGTCTGGTCTCTTCCTTGAAACTTTCTAGTCTAGTATCCAGTTTGTCTATTTTAAGAAATACATCCTGCATACTAGATATTAGTGACTGTATGTCTTTTTTAACACAAGAATCCTGAGTACCATTTCTTGAGTGGCTCATGTTGATGTCTCACCTCTCTTAACCAAGCAGTTGAGATTCTGACAGCAAAATTACAGCTTTTGAAGAACTTAACAAGTATCTCCAAATTTTAATTTTTTATTATATTTTCTGTCAGAAAAAAAAGTCTTCAGTCAGGCTTTCACCAGTTGTTGCTGTCAGTTAGCCATCTTGGCCATGACCTTCTACATGCATTTTAAAGAACAGGAAATATGAAGTACCAATATCTGGCATTATTGACTGCAAACCTCAATTATTTGTCAGAAATCAAAATGTTTATGGAGCACAAACCTGAGGCAAAGTCAGGGATGTTCTGCAAAATTGGAAACAGATGAGAGTTATAATTTGGCAGTAGGGCACATAGAAATGAGGAAGCTGAATAGAACATGGAATTTGTGAACGCAGGAGAAGTTGAACTGAAGGAACACAGAACAGGTTGATGCTGAGCCAGCATAACCAATTTCAAGACATGTCACTATTTATTGTGCTCCCTTTTCTTGGCAGTAGAGCACAAAAATGGAGGTGCTAGATACCTGAACATGATTAGATGGAGAACTTGACATGAGAGATACTTTGAGTGTGTCAGGGGTGGGGGTGTTCTGGGTATAGATCTTGTTTTCACTTGTTTTCTTTTATAGATAATTGGATTCATAGATGTTTACTAGACTGATGACCTGTGGGCCCTTTCTAAGCCTATCCAAGTTTTCGCAAAAGAACAATGATATTCTGTATCCAAATAGGACATTGAGGGCCAAGCATTAGTAAGCAACCTCTGTCCATAAGGGATATGGATGCCAGGCCTGGTGAACATTTCCTGTTCCCATCCACTGGTGTAGGTTGCACTTAAATTGGGTAATAGATGAACTGAGCTTCACATGGATGAGAAGCCTGGTCCATAGGAGGGGCAGTCCCTGGAACACACATCTGTCTGTCCAGCATTTTCTGTTTAAATCACAGACAAGTTTCAGGTCTCTAGACCTTGTATTTCTGGTACTGTTTGACTTACAAATATGCAGTAGATTCATAAGTGTGGGGTTTGTGGATGCCTTGTAAGCCAGGCATAGATCACCCCTCATCAATCTATAGGAAACCGAGGAGAGGGAAAGGGCTTTAAGGCACTCTGCATAAGGTAGGTTTGTTACGCCTTGTATTCTTTTTGTAAGGAACCTCTGAGGTCACTCTTGTTGTTCCATATACCCAGTCAGGTATATACTGAAGGGAGCATTGTGATTGGTGTGATAAGGGCAGAGAAAGTGGGATAATGACCTCTTTGGATCTAGATGCCTATAGGGTTTATACCTAAATTAGTGAGCTTGTCTATAATGCATGAGTGGGGTATTGAATCACAACCCTTGGCCAGGTTGAGGTAAGCTGTGTGCACAGTTTTGCCTCCATCTATTTCTTTGGTGACCCTCTCAAAAAGTTCACCAGATGTAATAGGCATGACCTTCTTGTAACAGACCTGAACTGTGATGAGTCCAGTGTTTGCAGGTTACCTATCATGTTGATGATGATTCTTTCCATGGCCTTACATATGAGCCTGGTCAGACTTATGAGCCTGTAGTTACCAAGATTAGTGATTGGACCTCCTTTGTGCAGGGAAATGACTGTAGCCATATTCCATTCCTTGAGTACAAAACCTGACTATAGGTTCAGTTGAAAAATTATTCAAGTGGAACAGAGAGGTCATATTTCAAGTTATTTTTAAGCATCCAGGGATGTTATTGGGGCCCATCAATGCAGTGTTTTTGGACTTGGAAAGTGCTTTGATGATCTATTCTTTAGTAATGGTTAGGGTAATTGGGGTATGTGGTATTTCCTTTGGACTGTCGTGGGGGGAGTGAGGGGAGAGATTTGAGCTGAACCTGTCAGCCAAAAGGTTGGCAATGGCCTCCCATTCAGTGTGGTTGATGCCATTTAGAATAAGTTCTGCGCATTGTTGTGTATTTCTCCTGAGGTTAAGGACATAACTTAGAAAGCTTTGTAGCTATTCTTTGCCTGATAAGCTGTTTTTTTCTTTAAACTTTGAAGTATTAATTAACCCTCTTAGCTGCCTGTTTTGATTTATCAGGGAGCTTTTAGTATGTAGGGTTTTGTTCCTTCTATGCGTGGTCAAGATTTTTTTTATTTTGTTGTATAACCAGTTGATGTTGTGATTCCACCAGGGTTGCTTGCCTTTTGAGTTTGTCTTAGTCTTAATATGAGTGAGTACAGCTTGCTCAATACAGCTATCAATATGTCTGTCAGACATTTTGTAAATAGCTCAGCATATGCTATGGTGTGTACTGGGTTTGGGGATGCTTGGAATTTAGCCAGAGTATCACTTAGTAGAGAGAAGTTAGCCTTGCAATAGTTCCTAAAGGTTTTTGGTTTCGCTGGATCCCCAGATTTAATTTATATTTCAAGCAATACTGGCTTATGGTCAGATCTGACAAGCATAGACATTACATTGGGTGAGGAACATCTCTCACCTATTTTCATGAGTACAAGGTCAAGGATGTTTGTACCCTTGGTAGGACCAACTGTTCCAGAATATTGGTATTAACAAAGTTTAGGAATCGCTGGACTTGTGCATTACAAGTGGGGTAGGTTTCCCAGTCTGGGGGTAGTTGAGCTCTCCCATGAATATCATATTGGGTTGAATGGTGAGGGACTCTAATACATTGAGATAGGTAGTATGTGTTTCTTGGGACATGGAAGGGGACCTGTAGGTTGCAGGGATGTGTTACAAGACCCTGTTAGTTGCACATGTATGAGTTCCAGTGGGTCATATAGTTTAACTAGTCTGCATGTGATGGTTTTAATGTAGACTGAGACTCCTCCACCTTTAGTTCCCTCCTGCGCAGTAGCTGGTCTAAAGGTGTGAAAGGCATTATAACTTTGTATTGCAAGATACTTTCCATGACTTTAAACCATGTCTCCTGTACTACACAGCTATCTACACTCTCCAGGGAGATGAAGGCTTGCAAAGAGTGGAGTTTATTGTTAAGACATCTAGCCTTGAGTAGTACCACCTTCAGATATACCTTCGTAGGTTCAGTTAAGTTGGAACGTTTAACTGTTTGGCATTGCCAAAACAAAAGGCTGTATGGGGTGGAAAAGGTGTTTGCCAAGAGGGAATAAGTGCAGACCATCCCTGGCAAAGCAGTGTGGTCTGTCAACCATGTCCTCCTAGGCTGTCAAATATTGTACCCCTTTGGACTGATAACAGAAGCTAAGCCAGTTGTAAAAATCAGACTTTTTCTGTTGGTAACTTGGCATCATCCATGGAGAAGGTAGTGTACTGCTCAATGCTAAGCTCATATCTGCCTGAGACACATAATCAGCGAGCTTTATCATGTCTCACTTCATATCGTCAAGGGAGGTATGTCTCAGATCATTAATACCCACAGGAACTATGACAGAGTCATACTGGCACCCGTAATTCAATGACCTGTGTGCCTGTGTGATTTAATGGTTCCTAGCCCCAGAAAGGCAGCTAACTGTGACTCTCTCCTTACTCAGTCTGGAGAGGGGGACATCTGTGCGCCTCACTATAGAATCACTGAGGACAAAGAAATTTGGCTGTGTGCTGGTTTGCCTTAATGGGCTAGCAGTAGAGGCACTGGATACAGTGTTACCATGTAGCTGTGGGTGGTGTTTTAACAGAGTGTTTACATGAGAGGACCCTTTTTTGGTTGTGCTGTGTTTTTGGAAGGTTACCTGAAAGTGTCTCAGTATATGTAGTTTTATATGTAGGGTCTTTACCCTGTTCAGTAGGTGCAGTGCAAGTGTCACTGGCAACCTGTATAGAATTTAGTTTTAGTTGTATGAGAGAGGTTTGCCTCCACTGTTAGTGTGTTTCCACCCCCACATACTTTGTCTGTATTATTAAAAATACATGGGTTTTCAGTGTATATGAGGCAGTTGCTATAATGCCTCAAATTATCCACCTCAACCAGACTGGCCACAGAGAGAGTCAGGAAGTACATATCCATGGCTACTGATCTACTAGGGAGGAGAGAGGGAAATTTAAACATTGAATAGGTCAATAAAACAAGGAACTTTGAGCAATGTTCAGCTGTGTGCAAACTAGATGCTGTAATAGTAAGAAATCTGTTTAGACAATAAGGGCGTTTTATAGAAAATTTACACTGTGAGAGATCAGAGTTGCACAGATTTCAAGGATGAATTATGCTGCGAGATATCGTTGACTATACAGATCACTGCTGGGTGCTACTGTGCGGAGAACAGCAGTTCTAGCTAAATGTTGTAAAAAAAGGTCAAAAAGTGCAGATATTCAACACAGAAACACTCAATACAGGTGTGACAAAAACAATACAAGAAATGAGTACCAAAACAGTGGAAACAGTAGTAGAATTTTTAGCTTTTGTAGAGTTTAGCAGAAACCAGCAACATGCTCCTTCTCAAGTAGTGTGGTTGGCAAATGACTTGGAGTGTGTAAGTTATGTGCTAAGCATTGTGCAACTGTGATGCTTAAACAGCAGCAGAAATTCAATAAAAAACACAAACAAGGCCCTAAAAGCAATCAAAAACAGCACACTCAAACAAGAGCAATGGCATTTAGAACAAAAGGTACAATAAGCCTTCACCAGTAATTCCCAGCTCGGGAGGATGGAGGCTACCCTGTTCTCCCACAAGAATGTAGGCCACAAACCTTCTTAATGTACAAAAACTTAAACTTAATGTATAAAAACTTAAAGCTTAAACTGGAACTAAGACAGTTTTAGAATACCGGACACAATAAGCCTTCAGCTGGCAATTCTCAACTCAGAAGGTTATAAGCTACCTCTCCCGCCACAAGAGTGTAGACCAAAAAAAATCTTCCTTATGAAAGATAACTAGATTAGGGCCCAACTGCTTATATCAGAATTAAGAGGGTTAGAATAACAGTTATGATGTAACCAGGCTACTAACAAGCAGTAATAAATGCAGCAGATTAAATGCAACTGAACACTTTAAGAACATGCAGCAAAAAGTTAAAGTAGGAAGAAGCACAAATACACTTACAGCAGCTGAAGAATGTGCATTATTTTTCTTAGTAAGTGGGAAGGTAGGAAACAGAAAAAAAATCAAGTTTAAGAGGTTAAAGAGGAGGGCCTTCCCAGTTGATCCCAGTGCTTAGTAGAATGAGTTGATGAGACTGGGAGGAGTGCCTAAAATGAAATTTATATTAGAGACCGACAACTCAAAAGCCACCAAGTTTAAAAGCAAAGGAGTAGGTGGGAAATTCAAATTCAGACAGATATCAGCAAGTCACACAGCACTGCGGCTAAATAAAGATGCCACTAAATATTTGTAGTTAATGAGGAATGCTATTTCTCAGCTCATCCCACTAATTAGCTGGATGTTTTTCACAGTCTGCAAAAGAATTCCTTTCTAACCTACCCTAGCCAAGACATGTTAAAACTCCAAAAAGAACAAAAAACTTAAAAAAAAAATGCAATATAAGAATAAGATAAAAACGGAAGTAAACAAACATTAAACGAGTAACTCCAATCCAAAATCAAATGCAGACAGAGATCAGCAGTACTCAGGCAGAGAACAGCAAGTCACACATCAATGCTGCTAAATAATAGCAGTCAGACTGATGAAGTAGTGAATCTTAATTTGTCCATCAAGTTGGTGTGCTTCCAGATGTTTTTCATTAATCTTATAAAATAAATATTTTGATGCAGCTGGGCATTTGTACAGGCATATGTTACAGTTATGGTTATCTGTGTGGATATGGTACTGCATTCTGAGTCCACAGTTACCTGGGTAAGTGGCTTCTTACACAGAGGTCATACCACCTCATCTGCCCATCCCCTTTTAGTTGTATTGATGAAATCTGTAAATTTGCTGCCTGTCTGCCATATACCATCTATTTGCAGCCTTTTGCTTTGTTGTTAATTTGTTCAAGTGAATAATCTCTTTTAGGATCATAGGAAGTTACTAGGCTGTGGGCCCTGAGGCCAACTTACTTACTTAGCCAAGAGTTTAGCCCATGTTTAGTCAAGTCAGCACCTGATGCCCCTGTCTAGCAGGGACACGGGTGGAAACCCAGGGATGTATTTTCTATTTCCCATCCAGTTGTCTAGGTTGCCCTTAAGAAGGGGCAAAGAGCTATGCTGTTTGATGTAGAGAGGGAGTCATATTCCATAGATGGGGGAGTCTCTGGGATACAAATCAGTCCCGCCAACAAGTCCTAGTGATGTTGCAAACCAGGTTGAGGCCACGCATGTGGGTTACTTAAGTGGAGCTTTTCTTGCGGATATGCAGCAGTCCACTCAAGGCAGGGTCTGAGATCGCCTTGTATGCCAGACAGAGGTCAACTCTGAGGTGTCTATGTGAAACTGAGTAGAGGGATACGGCTTTTAGACTATCTGTGTATGGTAGATTTTGAGGCCCTGGATTTTCCTGGTGAGGAACTTCTGCGGTCTCTCCAGCTGCTGCATGTGTTTTGTGAGGTACATGCCGAATGGGGCATTGTGCCCAATAATGGGCCTTGTAAGGGAAGACTATAGGGATGTTATGGCCTCCTTGTCCCTGGATGAGATACTCTTACTTATGAGGTGGGCCATGTAGAAAGCTTTCCGTACAATCGAAGCAACATGGTGGTCAAAAGTCAGGATCCTATCAATCTGGGTGCCCAAATCTCTCATGACCGATTGCATGCTTAGGACATTGTTATTAAAGTGATAATTTGTGGGGCTGTCACTCTCCCCAAAGGGGATGATGATGCATTTTTTGGTATTCAGTTTGAGGCCATGTTTCTGGTACCAGTCATTTCTTTGCGTGAGACTATCTTGGAGGATCTCCACGTCACTAGGGGAAATGATGACAGTGCCCAGCTTGCAGTCATCTGCAAACTTGGTCAGCCACATCCCACTGGTTTTGGTCTGCACCTTAGAAAAGTATATCCCAAATCACAGAGGCCCCAAGACCAAACCCTGGGGTACTCTGCTCGGTACGGGTCTACTGCTTGAGGTGGCTTCCTCTATTTTGACTAGGTGGGTTCCATCAGTGAGCCAGTTAACTACAACCTGGTAACATACAGATTAATGCCTAGTTGAGAGAGTTTATCTATTATGCCCAAGTGTGGAATAGTGTCGAAGGCATTGGCCAGGACAAGGTAGGCGGTGTGCATCATCTTCCCCTCATCCATGGCTTTGGTGACTGTCTCAAAAAAGTTGACCAGATTTAACACACATGACCTCCCCTTACGAAGCCAAACTGTGTGGGATCGAGTATTTGGAGGTTGACAATATCATTGTTAATGAGGTCCACGATAATCTGTTCCATGGCCTTGCAGATCAGGCTAGTTAGCCTGATGGGTCTTTAATTTCCTGGGTCGGTGGATGCTCCACCTTTGTGTTAAGAGATGACAGTGGCTGTCCTCCACTCAGCTGGAACAAAGCTGGTACTCAGGCTTTGGTTGAATAGGGCACCTAATGGTGCTGCAAGGTCCTGCCTGAGTTCATGTAGGATGCAGCTTGGGATGTCATTGGGCCCCATGGAGTTCGTATTTTTGCCTTTGAGAGAGCAGTGATGACCTGATCCCATGATATAAGGGGAAGGGGGGCAGGTATTGGGAATGTCCCAATTTATGGATGGGGGGACAGAGGGGTGAAATTTTTGCTGAATCTGTCAGCCAGCAAGTTTGCTATATCTACAGCATTTTTATATATGCTGTCCTTGACCACCAGTTCCGAACAGATTTGGGTGCTTCCTTTGAGATTGCGGACATATGTGAAGAAGGTCCTATGATTGTCTCTAGTAGATGTGGCCAATCTGGAATCGAAGTTTGCCTTGGAAGATTTCACTAGTGCTCTTATTTGCTTGTTCAGGGTAAGGAGAGATTGCTTCCAATTGGGCACTTGTTCCTTATTGGTCCTGTGCAGCAATTTTTTTTCTTTTGTTATAGAGTTTATTTATTGTAAATGTCCACCAGACAAGTTTACTCTTCCTTGCGGAGGATGATTTAGTCCTGTCGGGTATTCCTGATTCAATGTATTCCTGGTTCCATGCATCTATATAAATGTTTGTATAGTGCTTTGGTATAGTTTTGGATACTGGTGCCAGTTCCTAGAGAGGGGGAGGGGGCTGTAAAGCTGTTTCTACCATCCCTCAGGAGGCAAAGTTTTTTTTGTTTGACCCTAGCTAGAGGAGGGTCAGGGGAGATGGTGACTTCAAAAGTGACCACTTTATGGTTGGATCTTACCAGGGAGGATGATACTGCAGGGATGTTGCAGTGGTTACTCATGTTGGTTAACACCAAGTCCAAGATATTACCATCTCTTGTGGGGGTAACAACTAGCTGTACCAAAGCATTTGCATTGACAAAATCGAGGAATCTCTGTGCATTTGTGTTCTGGCATGAGTAGTTCTTCCAGTTTATGTTTGGGTAGTTAAAGTCACCCAGGATCAGGGTAAAGGGTTGAATCTTGATAAATTTGAAGAGGTCCAAATAGACAGATTGGGCATCTTGAATCAGATTTGGGGACCGGTAGCTAGCTATGATTTGTATAGGGGTCTTATCAATGGTTAACTGCACCTGGAGTGTCTTCTGTGTGTCATGCTGTTTGACCAGCCTGGAGGTGTATATGTCTTTAATATATATTGAAACTCCACCTCCTTTGGCTTTACTACCCACAGTTTGGGGTCTGAATGTATGATAGGATGAGTAGCCAGGTAAAGCTGGGGCGCTCTCTGCAGCTTTAAACTAGGTTTCTCTGACTGCGCAGATGTTAGCATTTTCCAGGTTTAAGAATGCTTGCAATGAGTGAAGTTTCATGTTTAGACTTCTAGCATTTAGCAGCACGACCTTTAATTTGTGTTTTGTTGAAATGTTTATGTTGGTAGTTTTAGCCTCATTACTTTTTCTAAAAAAGGCACTATAGCGGAGGCAAGAGCCTTTGCCAAAAGCCTGAAGCCCAAGTGAGACAGATGCAGGCCATCTCTGGCAAAGCATCGTGCTCTGTCGATCATATCTTCCCAGGCTGTCAGGTACTGGAGCCCCTTGGAATGACACCAGAAACTAAGTCAATTGCTAAAGTCAATCTTTTTCTATTTGTATTGAGGCATCATTCTGGGTGACAGTAGAATGCTGCTTAAGGCTAGGGACATACCTGCCTGGGACACATATTCAGCGAGTTCAATCATGTCTGTCTTCATATAGTCCAGGGAGGTATGTCTCAGATCATTCACACCAACATGGACTATGACAGAGTCATAACAGTACCTGTTGTTGAGAGCCTTGAGTGCATGTGTGATATGACGGATTCTGGGCCCTGACAGACAACTAACCATGACTTTCTCCTTATCCACCCTGGTGAGAGGCACATTTGTGTGTCTCACAATGGAGTCTCCTATAACTAATGTGTTGGGTTTATGGTTAAGCCTTAGTGGTTGTGAGAGACAGGTGTGTGAACTATGCATGGCATGTGGTGGGGAGGGCTGTGGAGATCACGTGCCTTTTTGCCTCGGAGGTCTCCTTTGTTTGGGTATGTTTTTGTTGAGGACCTCCAGATATGTGGGTGTTTGTTGTGTAGGTGTGGGTGGTGTTTGAGGTGTAGTGATTGTGTTGACAACCTTCTCAGAGCCATATATACTGGCTTCTTTGGGAGATAGCATAGACTCTAGGTTTCTAATGTAATTGCATCTCTCGCAAATTGTGTTCCTAGGTGGTAGTAGTAGGTGGGTGTCTGTGTAATTAGGCAGTTGCTACACTTTTTCAGGATGCCCGTATCAACCAGACTGGCAGGAGAAACTGTAGGAAATTGTCCATCCATATTTGTGAGAATCTGAGAGAGAAAGGCCAGGGAGAGCTAAGGGGTAAGCCTCTTAAAGCCCAGTTGCTTAAACCAAAACTAAGAGGCTTAGAAAGACACAATTTAAACAGGCTATAAAGAAGCTGTAATAAATGCAACTGAAAGGATGCAATTGAACACTTTAGAGAACAAGCTGCAGCAAATAGAAAAAGCTAGATAAAGTAATAGAGTAGGAGGAATAACCACAAATACACTAAAAATAGGTGAATAAAGTGTTTTTTTCTAGTAAAGTAACTTTGATAATACCATCAGCAATGACAGTTTAAGACATTATTATTATTATTATATGGGTTTTATTGCTGTTGTTAATGGTTTTGAGAACAGACGTATTTTTCTGTGTGGCAACCATGAAGAGGTTTGCACTGGTACACTAGTTTTAACTATGAGTTTTTTCTGGCACAGTGACTTCCAGATGCAATATCTGCATATTTCACGTTGCTGTGCTCTAACGTTTGTAATGTAAAATGTGCAGTTTATGCACTATGATAGAGGACTATGCTTTGGCTTACTTTTATCCTAAGGATACCCCTTTCCCTGACTTTTTTGCCTAGTTCTTTTCCAACCCCCAGCAGCCTACGACTAGTACTTTAGGTTATACAATATATATCAAGATGTGTATGTATCTATTTGTTTGTGTTTCCACTGCAGCTGTCTGCCATCTTGTCTTGGCGTCCTGACATCTGCAAACCCCCTTCAGACTAGGGTCCCAAGTGTAAGCAGTTGGATTATTTTGGCATCCATCCCATTATAGTACCATCCTATCAACTGTGTAGCTTTGTTTTTTATATGCTCTATCCAATGTCCTGCCCTAGTTCCGGATGTACATTGTATGTGTGCACATCTTCAAACTAATATCATTGGTTTCCACTACTTAATGCTAGCCCTTGACTGTAAACTTTGCCCCACCCCTTACCCAGAATGGGCGAGGAAGTAAAAGTGCCTCTTTCTCCTGTCCCCCTGGCTAATTGCTGAGGGATCAGATTGCTAATAGAACATTTACAAATGATCTAATAGACACCTTTTAAAATTGTTGCTGTTTTTGTTTTCGATAATGCTTGCATAATTTCTTTTCACCTTGCTGTCCATAGGTGGTTATTAGGCTACTACATTACTACATTTACTACATACACTACTACATTTTAAATATGGGTAGGGATGAGCTTTGCTTGACATGGATGGGAAGCTTTTTCAGACAAGGAGTAATCTATGAGACATACTTGTCCCTCCAATATGTCCTCTTTATGTTGCAGACTAGGTTTATGTCCTTAAAATAGGTATTTCTGATGCTGTTCATCTTGTTGATGTGCAAGAAGTCTGTCAGTGTGGGATCAGAGGATGCCTTGTAGGCTGTAGGAGAATGAGTACAGGGATAGGGCTTTGAGACATTCCGCATAGGACTTGTTCTTTACCTCCTGTATTCTTTGTATGAGGAACATCTGCGGTCTCATGAGCTTTTTAAAGTCCCTGGTCAGGTACATGTTGAAGGATGCATTGTATTCCATGGCCAGTCTAATGAGAGATGAGTACTGTGGAACAATGACCTACTTGGACCTGGATGCCATGCCATTGCATATAAGTTGCGCAACATAGAATCATTTTCTCGTCATAGTAGACATGTAGTGGTCAAGGTCAGGTTACTGGTAACAAGTGATCAAAGATCCCTGACCATGGGTCTACTTTCATGGGTGCATTATTAATGCAGTACTTTCCAAGGTTGGCCATCTTCCAGTGGGTACTATTATGCATTTTTTTGCACTGAGGTTTGGTCCATGGTGCTGGCACCAGTTTTGTGTCTGTGTCAGGCTGTGTTGAAAAATATGTGTATCTTTAGTGGATTCATTGACCACATCTAGTTTGCAATCATCTGCAAACTTGGTTAGCCAGAGGCCCTTGATTTTTGCCTTATCTTCAGAGAAGTAAATGCCAAAAAGGAGAGGCCCCAGCACTGATCCCTGTGGGATTCCACTTGTGACTGGCCTCTTTGTGGAGGTGGATTTCTCCTATCCTAACTTCTTGTGAACTGTCAGTAAGCTAGTTGGCTATCCATTGGGTGACATATGGGTTTATGCCTAATTTTGTAAGTTTTTCTACAGTACCAGAGTAAGGTATTGTACTGTGGTGGTGGTGCTGCAGTAGCGTTGTCGCCTCACAGTAAGATGTTGTCCTGTTTGATTCTCAGCTAGAGCGTCTTTTGTGTGGAGACATGCATGAATGGGCGTACCTTCGTTGAAGGTTGTGCATCAGGGCTGGCAACTCGGCACATAAAAATCTACTGCCAATCTTTAGCGGACCGGTGTTCCACTGTGGTGACCCCTAACCGGGAAAAGCCGAAAGACACAAACAAACCAGAGTAAGGTATTGTGTCAAATGCCTTGGTCAGGTCAAATTAGGTAATGTGCTGTTTTATCCTCATCCATAGCTTTAGTGACCTTCTCAAAGAAGTCCACCAGGTTAAATAGACATGGCCTGCCTTTGACAAAACCAAATCTGGTAAGGTCCAGTGTCTTTCCTATATCACTCTTTATCATCATCATCATCACCATCAGCCCCCTTTTTCCCATTTTTTCTACATGGGGTCTGGGTATCGTGTTAACTGTCGCCAACTCTTTCGATTCAGTGCCACACTCATGTCTTCTTCAACACTGATGCTTGACTGTCGCAGATCTTCTTTCACACAATCCATCAACCTCTGTGCTGAATGTCCTTGCTTCCTCTTACCTTCTTCCTGTCTGTTCCAAATTTCCTCACCAGATTGTCTTCTGCTTTTCTGCAAGTGTCCAAACCACAGGTAATCTATTCCCTTTGATCTTTTCTGCAATTGGAGCCACATTGGCTTCTGCTCTTACACCCTTATTTCTTCGTCTGTCCCACAGTATGCATACTATTACCTTTCTCAGGCATGCCATTTCCATCACCTCTAGCTTCTTCAACTGTTCTGCCTTTACTGCCCAGGTTTCTGTACCATACAGTAGTACTGGTTTCACCACTGTCTTGTACACCTTACTTTTCAGCTTCTTTGTTTTTTTTCTGTTATAGACCACATCTGACACTCTATGCCAGTTGGCTGAAGCCCTTCTGATTCTAGCTCGGACCTCTTCATTCAGATGTTCCTTCTCCTCAACCACCCCTCCCAGATACTTGAAGCTGTTTACCTGTTCCACTATTTTCCCTTCTATCTCTATTCTCAGCTTCTTCTGATTTCCCCAATTTGCTGCCATTACCACCATCTTATCTGTGCTTAGTTTCATCCCACATGCCTTCAGTTTTGCATTCCATTCTCCTGTCCTTTGCTGAAGTTCTAGCTCAGAGTCTGCTTGTGATGCCACATCTTCTGCATACAGCAAGTTTGTTGATCTATCCCCTCTGACCTGATTCCTAATGTAGTCCATCACCATTATGAACAGCAGTGGGCTCAGAGCTGAACTCTGGTGTACACCCACTCCCACTGGAAACCCCTCTGTGAGGCTGAACACTGTTTGTACTTGACTCATCGAGTCCTTGTACATAGCCTGTACTAATTCTACCAATGTTTCTGGGACTTCAAACCACTGCAGTACTGCCCAGATCAACTCTCTTGGGACTTTGACATATGCATTCTCCAGGTCTAGGAATGCCCAGTTGGACTCTCTCTCATCTCTAGTAGCTTCTTCTCAAGTATCTGTCTCTCTGCAAACATCGGGTCAATTTTGCTGCATCTTGATCTGAATTCGAACTGCTCATTTCCCATCTTACATTCTACTACTCTGCATATCCATTTATCAATCACCCTCTCCAGAACTTTCATGCAATGTGATAGGAGCTTGATGCCTCTTTTTTGCCCATAGTTGTGGTTGTCCCTTTTGTTCTTGTATACTGGCACAAGTATGCTTATTCTCCAGTCATCGGGGATATGCCTTTCTCTCCACACTGTTATTAGTACACTCGGGAGCCATTTCTCCCCTGTCTCACCCAGCATCTTTATCATATTTGCTGTGACCTCATATGAGCCTGCTGCTTTCCCTGACTTCATTTTCCTAATGCTGTTCTTACCTCTTCCAGAGTGGGCTCCGCTTCCTCTCTCATCATAGGCTGTTTCTGGGGCAGTACAACTTCTGTGGGGTTTTCTTCATTCAGAAGCTGCTGGAAATACTCCTTCCATCTGCCTTTGATGTCCTGTAGACTGGTGAGCAGGTTGTTGCTGACATTCCTTATGAAGGGTGTCTGACTATCATCTTTATCTTTCTGTCTTTGCCTTGCAACATGATATAGTTTCTTTGTGCCACTTACTGAGTTACTTTCCAGAAGTCGGTAGAGTGCCTCTGATGCCCTATTCTTTGTTATTGCAACTTTTTTCTTAGCTTCTGTTAGCCAACCAGTAGTTCTTCCTAGCCTGGTCAGTCTTTTCTATCTCCCACTTCTTCCTGCACTCCTTCTTTCTTTTGATGACTTCCTGGACTTCTGCATTTCGCTACTTCCTTGTTCAACTCCACTTACTTTCTCCTCTTCTTGAGGTGCTAGACCCCTGAGTAATTCCTTGAACTATTGTACTTTCTCTCCAGTCAACTTCCAGGTCCTCAGCCTGGTCTCTTTTGACCTTAGAGCCTTGTCTGACCACTGCATGCAGCTGATTGTGGCAACTTATGGTTTATGTTGTCTGCAGACTGTTTCACTGGGGGTGACTTTGCAATCATGGATTCAACCCCATTGCCTTTTCCTTACTAGGAGGAAGTCTACCTGAGTAGCTTGTTGGCTACTCTTGTATTTATGCAGCTATTTACATATGTATTGAATGTGGAAGTGAAGGACTCTGCATAAGCAGTGAGGTAAACGACATGGAAGGAGCATTTCAATTTAGCCAAGTCATCACTCAGTTTTATTAGAATAGCTTTTGCATAATCTCTGAATACTGAGGTATTGGAAGATGCTGAAGAAGAGTTGCTGTGGTAATGGTAGATCAGAAACAGAATGCATTTAAGGTATGCAAAATGTTATTATCGTGTGGTGAAGTATTGTTGCATTATGACAAAGACTTATCATTTGCATTAGTTTGTGATGTTTTTACATAAGGTTTTGGAGCAGTGATTCAGCAAGTTATGACTTCAAGTGAAGAGATTCTTAATAATGCTGCAAGAATTCTTTCTTCAGGAAAGAACACAGTTACAAATTGAAAAAGGTGATAGCCTTTTCTTTTGAGTGAAGAAATTGATAACCATTTGAAATGTCAGAACCCACTAGACTGAGTCCCAAAACATGGAGACTCAGTGACCAAAAAATGGACTTACATGTATTAAGTCCAAAATGGTTATGTCTCACAATATTCCCCTTTCTCCGAGTTATGGTGATCTCAGAGTTGTTATATTTAAGTTTGGGGGTGTGTGGGTTTGCCATCAGGGAGTGCCAGGGTACTTGTCCCCTGAAAAAAGAAGTTTAAAGGCGAAGAGCAATCTTCGGGAGTCACTCTTTTCCGGAGTTTTTTGTCTTTTTTTCTAGCTTGTTAGCAGTATAGAGAACTAAAGTAATTCCATCTGTGCCTTTGGAGTAGAAAATTTAATTAGTCACAAACCATGAACCAGAGTTAACACTGTTAGGTGAGCATTATGGGCTGCCAATTATTGCTAGGTCTACTGCAAGTGTTCATGTCCTGACTGCTCACAGACACCAGACTCAACCATGAACTTAAGTGACTTGCAACTCGTACAGGCTACTGCTCACTCTTGAACTCAAGTTGTGTTTGGAATATGCTAAGAGAGTGGAGCTGCTGACTGGTGCTCAAGCCCAAACTCAGGTTTGAGTAATGTAAAACGGCATCTATTTAATCAGTGGATGTGCTCCTGTATATATCCAGGATAACTGCCATAGTAATCTTCAGCTTGCTATTATCATCAAACCATTTGTCTTCACTCAGAATCCTAAGCCCCACCTATAACCAAACTTCACCAATACCTGAATAGTTTCACTAGCATCTCCCAGCCACGGACATAGCTTTGCAATACAGCTCATCACCCCTCCACCGGATGTCTAATATAAACCTTATGATTTCTGTATAAAATTGTTTCTGAACCGAACACCCCACCTCTCAACTACACTGTTAATATTTTCTGCCCTACAAAGTTCCTTCCCCTCACTTAAAATTTCTTTGACTTTCTAATCACTAATCATAAGGTCTATTATGCATTTGTCAGACCTACCGTTACACGACTTCAAATGCTCAATGTTCAACATCTGCTAAATGTGTACATGTGTTTTATACTGTAATAATTTTATTTTATATGAATGTAATCTAATTAGCAAATATATGTGTAATTGTTAATGTGTATTCCTTAAAGCTTGTTCATATGTATTACCGAATCTCTGTTTAAAATGTTTGTAATTTTTTTAAAGCTTTTCTCCCCGGGCCTCTGCTGAAAAGGGATTTTTGACTAAACACAATCAGATAAAACAGTAAACAAAAGCAAAATAATATAAATAAAAAATAAAAGTGTTTTTTTTTCATAAAAAATAGAGTTTTATATGTAGAGAGGGAGTGGGAGTTTAGATCAGGTTTAGGCAGTGATTAGCTAGAAATGTATATTTAGGGAGCAGGACGTGAATTTAGGTTTAGGAAGCAGGACGAAAATTTAGCGTTAGGGAGTGATTGGGGAATTTAGGTTTAGGAAGGGGGAGTTGAGTTTAGGGACAGAGTGTGCTTTGGGGATTTAGGTTTCGGGAGCAAAGATGGAGTATTAAGGTTATGGTTAGGGAGCAATGTTTCAGGTTACAGTTAGGGACTGAGCAAGAGTTTTCAGGTTAGAGTTAGGATTGTGGAAGAGCTATGTAGTTTAGTACTCTTGTTTGTGATCTTGTGACTGTCTGTCTTTCTGAACCATGTGTTGGCTACTATCCAGCCATTTTCCAGATAGAAGTCTAGAATGGCTTCTCCTTCTTTATTCCTGTTGCCCCACCCATGTGGACCTAGGCAGTCCTCATATCCTGTTCTGTCTGTCCCAATGTGTGCATTCAAATCACTCATTATCAACACCAATTCATGCTGTCCTGCTTTATCTAGTAGGTCCTGCAACTGCAGTCTGAATGCACTCTTTTCCTCACTATCACAACCCTGCTGTGGGGCATAGGCTGAGATTATGAATACTGCCCTGTCATTGCACTGAGTGTCTGATTGCCATGAGTCTGTCATTAATTCTGATGATATTCCTCACAGCCTTCTGAAGCCTCTGTTTGGCAGGTTGTTTGGTTTTACATCCAGCTTTCACTCAACAGAGCTATCCCAGGTAACCCAGGCTGGGCAACTAGACACTAGCTGGCCAGTAGTTTATTGACTCAGGGCCGCTGGGCTTTATGGCACATATACCCCTCCCACCATTAGCAAGGGTCCCTGGCATAGGTCAGAGTAGGCCAGGTCCTCAACCCACTTATCACTGGTAACTACCCATGCTCATTTTTGGCGACATTAGTCAACTTGACCAAATCACCTAGAGCTATATTTTACACTGTTGGGTGGCTAGTCCTGCCTCACCGTGCAGTCTGTGATTCATGTTCTCCTTTCTTGAGGATACTGCGCACTACACTAGATGCCCAACGCACTTGGTTTGTACATCTCTTCTCCCTATAGGGCAATCTGTGCTGCTGCCCACAGCTCCATTCATTGGTGAGTTTGAGATGGAAAAACACAGCATGTTTTTCAGATGTGGGAGAAAACCCACAGAGACACGGGGAGAACATGCAAAGTCCAAACAGGCATTGGTTGGAGGTCAGGACCTAAACTTGTACCTTGTGCATGGGAGGAGAAGACCTTAACCATTATGCCAACTGGTCTCTCATCAGATATCACTGTTTATCAGATCCATTATAATTCATTCCATGGCTTTGCATATGAGAGTAGTCAGAGTTACAGATCTGTAGCTCCTCATATTCCCTCCCCTTTGTATAGAGGGATAACCATTGCAATCCTGCATTTATTTGGTACAAAGCCTGCCTGGAGGCTGTAGTTAAGTAGAGATTCTAGCAGCCCTTTCAGGTCAGGTTAGTTGTTTTGATGGTCTCATTCTACTGTAATAACTTACTCTTGTGTTATTTGGTGTGCAGTCTTCTATTTTTTGTACACATGGTTGGGGATAAGTACTTGAAGCACCCATTACCAGGAGCAAATTGAGAAAAACAAATATATAGTTGTTACAGTACTGCAAATATATAGTTGTTATAGCACTGTACTGGTTAAAGTTTCATCGATTCAGTGTGTGGCTCTTGTAGCTTGTTTTCTTAATGTGCGATACCAGAGCTTTTATTATTGACTTTAGAATTTACAGGTTCCAGTGTACTTGTTCTCATAGAACACAGGCTGGGTAAGTGGGAGGTCTTGGCAGGACAGAAAAAAAGGAGAGAGAATCATAGTGAAACATTGTCTTTAACAGCAGCACTCATGAGATCTGGAATGTCACACCCGTAACAACTTGCTCTTATCCTTGCATTCCAAAGAATCTTCTGAAAACTCAAGTTAAAAAACATAAGACTAGTAGTATGTCTTTCGGCTCCGGTTAGGGGTTGCCACAGCAGAACTCCGGTCCGCTAATGATTGGCAGTTGATTTTTATGGTGCCAAGTTGCCAGCCAGACACCCAACCTTCAAAGAAGGCACACCCATTCACGCATGCACCTACCTGCATGTCTTTAGATGTCAGTTGACCGCGGGGAGGACATGCAGACTCCACAAAGAAGGCGCTCCAGCCGAGAATCGAACGGGAGAACCTCTTGCTGTGTTAAGCGACAACGCTAACCACTGCACCACCGCGGCCTCTTAAAAAAACCTAAGTAAATGTCTTATGAACTATAAATGCAATTAAAAAGGTAACGCAGCACATTTATTAGTAAAATGTCTTGTTTACAGTGAATATAATAGTCAGTGCACATACAGTCTTTGCTTCAGTGCTATAATGTATTATAATGTACACAAACCCAGAATTGTATTTTTCTATAAAGTGTCACAGAAACGTTTCATATTTTGGAAATTGTACAGCCTAGACATATAAGATCAGAACACTTTTGCTCAGATGACTTGAGCTTTCAAATTATAGTAAGGAGTTCCTTTCCAACTGCTTGTTTATCAAGATATTTACACTAATATGGCAAATGTGCATATTTCTATAATTAACAATATAAATTGGATAAGTCTCAAGATGTAAAACTTATAGTGCAAATATCAGTAAATGTTTTCTTCATCATCTGAGGTTTCACCTGGTGCCATGCAATCATTTCTTAGTTGAAAATATTAATGTACACATGGAAATGTTGCATATCTTCATAATTACTAGTAGACAGCAGTATCTCCAATACAGTGTGTTAGCTGTAGGTAGTAAGAATGTATTTTTCTGTCTCCCACCATGGTATTTCACGCCAAGCCCATCAATAACATGTGGCTCTCTCAGTTACGAAAATATTAACGTAAATATGAAAATCTGAATAATGTGACTAACAGTGAGTAAAACTACATTTCTGGATGTCCTAAATTAACAATTTTAGTGTCATTATTTTACTTTATACCATGCCATTTGTACACTACCATTTGCTTTTGGCACATTACTTAGGGAAGATAGCCAAAAAAATGCCAGGAAACCATAAGGAACTAACTATGTTAAATGGAAGTACACAGCAAAGGTTCTATAGGTTTGAATGACTTAAAGATTTGGGGAGAGATGGAGGTAGGAAATAATGATGTGTTGAGTGTGTCTAGATATGACATGGGTATCCTGGCATCACTTTGTATTGGCCCATACACACAATATGTGGGCTAGGCAAACTTGTTGGTAGGGTACCCAGAGCTTGGACATGGCCAATTGTGGGCCTATACCTCAGAGTAGTGGTGAGTGTAGTTTGAAATGTCTTGGCTACACTTGGGTATGTAGTCATAAGCATCGTCAGTCTTAAAACTTATGCTTTGCATTATAATAGGCAGTGTGACACTTTAAAATGGCAGCCATGGGAAAGGTAAAATCTTGATGACCCTGGTATTGTTTGTTTGCATAATAGAGTCACTGCCTTATCTGAAATACACATAGCTAAGAACAGACATACCGTGAAAGGACTGGGCTTGTTCTGTGATGAAGCCCAGTTACCTTACTGAACACAAAATTACACTTGAGTCACCTGTTTTGCTTTTTCAGTGTTTAAGTTAGCGTGATTGCTGACAAATAATTTTAAATAAATAAGAGCTTGGATTTGTTTGTGTTCAGTACAGTGTTAGACCTGTTGATCCAGTTGCCCAGTTTTGTAAATATGTTTTGTGATTGTTTGTTAGATGCATTAAATTCATACATATCCTAAGAAAACAAGGAAGTCCATGAGGAGAGCAAATTGAGTGCAGGAGTTTTGAAGACCCGTGTACTTTGCATGTTGCATCAGCATTGCATTGGCACAGATTCCTCTGTTCTTGCAGTATTTGTATGTCATGCCCCCGAGGAGGGATTTACTCAGAAGAATGACTTGGCAAACATCTCCAGTTTATGCTGCACAACTGTACAGTGTATGACCATATCTTGCTCTATATGCTGGCAGTGAATGGCATGCCAGTTATATTAATTATGCCAGTGCTATGTGTATCAGCTTTGGAGAGACTATGGTCAACTTTGTCTTCAGAATCAGTGAAACAAGATCCACTACTTGTCTGTTATTGTGTTCTTCAGATGTGAAGTCTGACTTTTTACTATACCCTTTTCTGAATGTGGGTTTAAGTATCAAGAGTTTATATTTGCCCACTTAATTGGTGACTTGCAGATATGCTGTTGGTTTCCAGTTGTTTATAGTAAAGGAGGTGTTTGTAATTGCTGGCATCACTGCAGTCAGTGCTGTGCACTGGGACGACTGGTATTTTTCCAGTTTAGTAAAAGAACATGTTCTAGATTTGTTTCAGTACTTTTAATACTGCCCATGATGTTCCAACAGTTATAAACTTAAATCATCTTATGGGGTGAGGTGATGTCAGCCACTGGCTGTGTCCTTCTTGGTTTTATTGAGCAGCATTCTTCTGTTTACAGCTCTAAAGTATCTGGAAGGAAGGTAGATATAGTAGAAGTAATCTGAATGTAGGATCCAGTGACTGTGAAATAATGCTTTTAATTTAGTTAATTGACCATAAGTAATACTTCTTCCTACTTGTGGTTCATGGATTTGTTTTGTGCAGTTAATTTAGTCCCTTCAACAAGTTCTGTGATGCTTTTTCAGAAATCTTATACTGACTCGACAAAGCACTACCCTGGCTGGTTTCATTTCACATTTGACATTAATTTCAGCTTTTTCTGTAGGTTCATAGGTGTATACTACGGTAACAACCACAAATGCCTTTTTAAGCCTAGCCAAGCATCCCAATTGTATGCAACAAGTTTAATTCCATAGAGATTATTTTTAAGGTTATGTGTAAACTAGGGCATGTGCGACCATAAATTTACAAGTTGGTTCTATCCATCAAAGACATTGGTGACAGACTTGGGGGTGAGTTTCTAATTTCCCATCAACTGGTCCAGGTTATGCTTGAATACTACTACTATTACTAGTATAATGTTGTCTAATAGCTTCCTGGCCAGTTGTGGTAATTTATTTTGTTGTTAAATATTAATTACTATATGGGCATTAGTCACTGTCATTCAAACAATGTGTTTCATTGTTATGTCTTGCACGGGGACCAAAGCAACGTAATTTCTTCAGCTTGCACTGCTGTGTATATCTTAACAATAACGTTTACTTTGATTTTGACTTTGAACTCTGCTTCACATGGATGGGAAGCCTGTTCTAGAGAAGTGATATTCTCTGAGACATGCTTAGTTGCTTGTCCCTCCAACATACCTTGTTTATGCTGCAAGCCAGGTTTACGTTCCTGGATCAAGTAGTTGTGATGCTATTTGTTTGCAGACATGCAGGAGGTCCATCAGAGCAGGATCCATGGATGCTTTGTATGCCAAACATAGATCACCCCTTAACAGTCTGTAGGAGACAGAGTATAGGGATAATGTTTTGAGTTATTCCACATAGGACATGTTGTTAGTGCCCCTATATTGTTTTTATGAAGAACCTCTGTGGGCGTTCCAGTTGTTGCATGTGCCTGGTCAGGTACATACTGAAGGGGCATTGTATTCAATGATGAGTTGGATAAGTGCTGAGTACAATGGAATGATAACTTCCTTGAACTTAGATGCCATACTGTTGCTTGTAAGTTGAGCAGTATAGAATGATTTCCTTACTAACTGTGACCCATGTTGTTCAAAAACCAGGTTACTGTTTACATACATCCCCAGTCCTGACTACTGGGTCATTGTTAAGTTTATGTTATCAATGAGGTAGTTTCCTGGAGTATTAAGGATTTCTTGGCCTTGAGTTTAAAACAGTGTCTGTGGCACCAGTAATTTATCTGTATTAGCCCTTCCTGGAGAATATTTGTGTCTCGGGGATGATTCTGTGACTACTCCCAGTTTGTAATCATCTGTAGACTTGATCAACCAAACATAGGCATTGACGTCTGAGAAGTCGATGCCACAATGAAGAGGACCCAGCAGTGAACACTGAGGGACTCCACTAGTGACCTGTCTCTTTGAGAAGGTGGACTGCCTACAATAACTTCCTGGGTCCTATCTGAGAGGCAGCTGACAATCCAGCATGTAACATAGGGGGTTATGCTTAATTCTGTGAGTTTGTTTACAATGAATGTGAATGGAATGAAGTGGGGTGTTGTATCAAATGCCCTGGTCAGGTCAAGGTAGGCAGTATGCACCGTTTTGCCTTCATCTATTTCCTTGGTGACCTTCTCAAAGAAGTCTGCCAGACTGAGTAGACATGATATTCCCTTTATAAAACCAAACTGAGTTGGATCCAGTGTCTGGAGGTTTCCAATGTCATAATTAATCATTTCCATGATAATTCCTTCCATGGCTTTGCATATGAGGCTAGTCAGACTAATGGGTCTCAGTTTCCAGGGTCCATAGAAGGCCCGCCCTTATGCAGAAGGATGGCTGTTGCAGTTGCCCGTTCATGTGGCACAAAGGCTGCCTGGAGGCTGTGGTTAAATAGTGACTGCAGTTGTCCTGTATCTCTGCCTGAATGATAGTGTTTAATGCCCTTTAGGAGGAGTCCTGGGATATTGTTGGGGCCTAATGATGCAATGTTTTTGGCCTTAGAGTGCATTTAGGACCTGTTCCTTAGTGTTGGAGGGGTTACATTTTATGGTATTTCTTTAGGGGTGACCAGGGAAGGAGGGGTAGTTATACTAATCCATGGAGAAAGAGCATTGCTCTTATGTTTAGCCTGGGGTCTGTGTTTCTATTTTAGGTTTAGGTTGGTGAATATGCTGAACAATTTGCAGCATTCAGTTTGATCATTGTTTATCCCAGCTAGCCTTAATGCCTCCTTAATACTCAGTGAATCTCGTCACAAGGGACTCTTTGAACCTCATTCCTCCCCTAATCCACCCACTCTTTAGAATTTTCTCCTATAACATCATTGCACTCTACAGCAGCCTTCCAACTAAACACACCATTTCTCCCAGTTAATCAAAGCTCATCGATCTTTTATGTAACTCCACATCATCTTTCCTCCACATGATGCACTTTCCACCTACCATAGAAGATCATCATTTGTAAGTATTAGCTACTTGCTCATTGTACATATTCTGCTTTGTAACTAATGCCTATATTTCTGTCTGAATAAATCAAATACTACTTTTTGTATTATCTCTGGTATTTGTAATGTATCTTAAACTACAATACAGCATATATCATCAGGTTTGTTTTCCCCAGAAAGAATCTGAAATTGGTGCCTTGGATCAGTGGTCTACTCTGATCAACACATTTAAGTAAGTAAATAAATACAAAGTAAACTAAATATAAATTAACAAGAACAATTAAAAACACTTGTTTGCAGGTCCTTGTGTCCACAGCAAAACAACAGCAAAGTATCCAAAAACAACAGGACACAGGATAGGCTCCAGGTTATAAAGCTTTAATCAGGCACAAGCACTTTCACATCTGCTTCTTCAGGTGCATAAAAACAAACTGAACTAATCATACCTTTAAACATTGCTGACTGCATCACATGACAACAATACATCACATGTCTATATACACTCCATTACTATAAAATATTAAAGCTATATGGTAACCAGAAAATAACTAAATATTCAAAGATTCAAATATTCAAAGAAAATCAAAAATATAATCATAAAATATTTCTTATATACTTTGTGCACTATAAAAACATTATTAAAATACATATTCTTAAAAACAACTACTTTACCTACGTAGAGGTCTGGCCTTTAACTTTGGTCTCAGTAGTATTTGTTCATTGAGATCATGTCCCATGTCAGCATTGAATAAGATTATCCCTGTAGCTTCCAGTTCCTCTGTTTTATTGCACATGTAGCCCCCCCCTTTTTACTCACAAAACTCCTAGCAATGGCCATAAATGTAAATTTATGTTGGTTGTTAGTATTCACAACATGTTTGGCCAAGGCATTACTTCTGCTTTGTTTGGCTATGTGATAAATGTGTTTTCTAATCTTCTCCTTGAGTGTGCGGTCTGTTTTCCCAATAAAACAATTTCTTGCATATTACACAGTGAGCGAGATACACTATGTGTTGTGTATCACATGTAGCTTGTACTTTAAATTTGTATAGCCGGTTCTGATCTGGATGTAAAAAATCATTGCTTATATCTATATACAAACAGTATGAACATTTGCCACAAGGCTTAGTCCCCATACCACCCATAGGTGTTTTCTCTTCTCTGGGTGCACTTAAGTGTCTCTTCAAAGACTTTTGATTTCTGAACAAAAATTTAGGTTAATTCTCTAGCCATTTTGTGACCACCTCGTCAGTGGGTAATATCCCCCAGTGTTTACATATAATGTTCATATAAGACCCGACATCCCTAGAGAAGCTTAAAGGCACCTTTAACTTAGGCTTATCACCACTTATCTCTTTTTCCTTAGACCATCTATCCGAATAATAAGGTCTAGCCTTAGTATGCCGCAAACTAACTACTTCTTGTATTTGCTTCTGTACATCTCTCTCCCCATAACCTCTGGCCAGTAAATCATTCCTTGTACTGTTTAATTACTGATGGAAATCTGCATCCCTAACGTTCAACCTAGATGATCTAAAAACCTGATTCCTAATGACATTATCAAACACATAGGTAGGGTGCATACTTCCTCTGCTTAAAAGATGGTTAGCATAACATCCCTTTCTGTACAAGCATATATATATGCTCCCTTTTTCAATATTTACTTGAACATCCAAAAAGTTTATTCTCTCATATGAGACAACAGATGTAAACCTTAGAAAGGTGGTGGCTGCATTCAAGTAAATAAGAAATTCCAAGAACTCCTCTTCTGTACCTGCCCATAAAATAAAAAGGTCATCTACAAATCTACAAAAGAACAAAACTTTGTTCTGATATGGGCCACTGAATAAAAACTCATGTTCCCATACAACCATGACAGCGCTGGCGTAGCTATTGGCACAGGATGTGCCCATAGCTATGCCATTACACTGCCAGTGTAAATCATCACCAAACAGAAAAACATTATTTTCTAAGACCATGCTCAGTAAATTCCTCACTAGTATAATTTTACTTTCAGAGAAATCAGAATACATTTCCATAAACTTGGTTAAACTTTCCAACCCAATCACTTTGGGTATAACAGTAAAAAGAGAGACCACATCAAGTGTTACCATGAGAACACCTTCAAAAAGTTGTAATTATTGAAAGTGTATAAATCTCTCAAAAACTGTTCTGTGTCTCTTAACACATGCTCTCCACTATTTAAAAGTGGTCTCAAACATTTTTCAATGAAAATGGATGCCGGTTCAGTACATCACTTTCTACCGTACACTATAAGCTTCATGGGTGGGTCAGTAGTGCTCTTGTGTAGTTTAGACAAACCTTGGATAATGGGTGTAGCAGGTGAGGTAACCATAAAATAATATAACAGACTTATCTATCATACCATTCATAAACATATCTTTTAATTGTTTATGCACTTTATCTCTGAACAACTTAACCCTAGCAGGGGGCAGTTTCTCATAAAAAAAATCATCCTTCAGCATGTGAGACATAGTGGAATCATATTTATTTTTATCCATAATGACTATAGGCCCTCCCTTATTGGCAGGCCTAATTACTACTGTGTCATTCTTCTGTAACTCCAGTAAAGCTTCATGCTCTGATTTTGTTAGATTATAAGACTTTTGCCCCTTGTAATGTTTATGCCTATTAAAATCATTCAATTTATGTACATCCTCTATGCATATTTTTTCAAAAACATTAACTAATGGGTTAACTGCAGGTTCATAGGTAGGAACTAGGCTATTGGCCCAAGGGCCTAAGTAAGTCTAGCCAACAAGGTTCCCTGGCTTACGCCACCCAAGAAAGTTATTTTCCTGTGCCCCTGTTGAGCAGAGCCACAGAAGTGATCCCCAGGGTATATTTCCTGTTTCCTAATGTGTGCTACATTTGAGGTTTTGGACATAGCTGTAAAAAGCCTTATGGTTGTCTTTAGCTTTTGAGGCAATCTTGACCTCATAATTTGCGTACTTTGGGCTTAATTAGTCCTCTTTAGTTTCCTGTTTAATTTAATTAGATTGTTCTTCCTGATTGTGGATATGACTTTTTCCTTTTGTTATATACCCTGGTAAGGTTAGGATTCCACCAAAGTGGTTTGTTTTTAGATTTTGTTTTGGGCTTACTTCTAGTACGTGCAGCAACCTCTATACAGGCATTTACATGGTTGTGCAGGGTCTCTGTGATCAATTCCACATAGGTTGTTGTGAAACTGGGTTTGGGAGGAGCATTGATTTTTGATAAACTATCACTTAATAGAGTGTAGTTTGCTTTGGAATGTTTCTTAACTATTACAGGGTTTGCTAGGGCTAGTACCTTGATTTTTATTTTGAAGGAGACAGCTTTGTGGTTCAATATATGTGTGTGAATGAGAGGGAGGATAGAGGAATGGTGAGGATGCAGGGAGTAGAGGTGGTGAAGGTGAATGAGTTTAAGTACTTGGCATCAACAGTTCAGAGTAATGGTGAGTGTGGAAGAGAGGTGAAGAAGAGAGTACAGGCAGGATGGAGTGGGTGGAGAAGAGTATCAGGAGTGATTTGTGACAGACGAGTACCAGTAAGAGTGAAAGGGAAGGTCTACAAGAGGGTAGTGAGACCAGCTATGTTATGTGGGTTGGAGACAGTGGCATTGACAAAAAGGCAGGAGTCAGAACTTGACGTGGCAGAGTTGAAGATGTTAACATTTGCACTGGGTGTGATGAGGATGGACAGGATTAGGAATAAGTATATTAGAGGGTCAGCCCAGGTTGGAAGGTTTGGAGACAAAGCCAGAGAGGCAAGATTACATTGGTTTGGACATGTGCTGAGGAGGGATGCAGAGTATATTGGGAAAAAGATGCTAAGGATGAAGCTGCCAGGTAACAGGAAAAGAGGAAGGCCTAAGATAAGGTTTATGGATGTAGTGAGAGAGGACATGCAGGTGGTTGGTGTGACAGAGCAAGATGCAGAGGACAGGAAGAAATGGAAACAGTTGATCTGCTGTGGCGACCCCTAACGGGAGCAGTCGAAAGAAGAAGAAGAAGCTTTGTGGTTCAACCTCACAAGTGAGAATGTGACACCAGGGGGTGGTGATTCAGAGGTCTCCTATATTGGTGAGTGTCAAGTCCAGTATTTTGTGTTTTTTTTTTTAAACAAGATACACCTTTATTAAATTATCACTTATGAGACAGGCATTCGTATATCTATGCAAGTGAAAACAAACCATACTGACATAATTTTAGTTGCAAATATTATACATCACAAACCATGCTGACATAATTTTACTTGCAGACATTATGCATCACTTATAATCTATCCGGTCATTGTCAGTCAAACATTACATAGCTCATTCAAATTCTTAACTTCTTTTAAACCTTGTTCCTTCTGTGCGTATATTGTTCCTACAATTCCCATTTTTCTATGTAATTTGCTCCTACTCTTTTCTAAAGGTCTCAATTCCATTTGTTTTATCTCTGTTACTAAATTCACTACTTCCGCGGTGGTACGGCAGTAGCGTTGTTACCTCACAGCAAGAGGTTCTCCCGTTCGATTCTCAGCGTGGCTTGGGAGTGCCTTCTGTGTGGAGTCTACATGTCCTCCCCGTGGTTGGGTAGCGTTCGAAAGACATGCGTGCATGCGTAAATGGGTGTGCCTTCATTGAAGGTTGGGCATCGAGCTGGCACCTTGGCGTTTCATAAAAATCTACTGCCAATCATTAGCGGACTGGAGTTCCGCTGTGGCGACCCCTTACCGGCAAAAAGCCGAAAGACAAACAACAACTAAATTCACTACTTCTAGTAAAGTTGGTTTAAACTTTGAGTTCCATTTTTTAGTAATAGTGTTTTTGGGAACCACCATAATTAGATTCAGTAGGGCCTTAACTTTGTGTGGGCAATTCCAACTTTGTATCATAACTCACTTATATATCCTCCTAATGAACCTTTTAATTTTATCAGGGAATGCAGATGCTTCCACTGCCCTGCTAATAATCATAAGCAAGGTAAACCAGCTGAGAAATGGCAATCAGGACATCTTCTATTTCCTAGACATGCCAAAGGCCTTTGATACTGTCTCAGATCAAAAACTACTGAATGAACTTGCGTCACTAAATCTCTCCCAGTCCACCATCATGGTTCTGTAGCTTACCTGACATCAAGACAATAAGTAATCAAATGGCAGAATCAAATCTCATCTCTGCTCCCTGGCTCTGTAGGCATCCTACAAGGTTCAATACTTGGACCACTACTATTTACTATTTTCACCAATAAGCTCAGTTCTGCCACCAACTCAGCATCCATCATACAATCCACTAATTCCACCCTCCTCTGTTCAGCCCCATCCCTCCCTTAGCTCCTGTCCAAAACCCAAAAAATCATTTACAGATATAAAAAGATATCTCAGTAACAACCAACTCATACTCAGCCCCAGTAAGACTAAACTAATGCTATTCAGAAAAGTCAGAAATCACATCAACTCCCCTTCTCTTTCAACATATATTCCAAAAACATTAAAATTGAACCTGTTGACCACACCAAACTGCTTGGTGTCACCATTGACAACTGCTTAAAATATGATAAACACATCGCCCTAACAATCAAAATGGTACATATTAAACTAGACACCCTGTATAGATCCAAATCTTTCCTTACCCCAACATCTAGACAGTCTATAGCCAGAACCCGTCTGTTATCCACCTTGTTATATGCCTCCCCTATGTTCATGAATCTAAGGAAATCGGAGCTTAATAAACTGGAGACCTACTACAATAAAATAGCCACTTTGCCTCCAACCACCCACATAGATCACACCAATGGACAGCCCTCAAACAACTAAAATGGAGTGAATTACCAAACCTTATTCTACTAGACCAACTCTCAGTTGCTCAGTCCATCAAACACCACCCTGATTAATGGCCTGCACTCAAAAATCTAGTTCTACCCTACTCTAATAGTAGATCATTGCAATCTAACAATAAATTACTTAAAGTTACAAAAGCCAATAACAGTTGTGGCGAAGAACTCTTCTCTAAACGAATTTCACAAATGTTGAAAATGTATTGTTTGGCTTCCACTCATCTAAATGACCATATGTGATATTTTGTCCAATGTCTCTGTTGTACAATTTGAATTTCACTGTTAGAGTATGTATGTTGTGTATTAATTGCATGTTTCTTGTAATTTTTTTTGATTGTATGCAGAGCTTTTCTCCCCGGGCTTCCACTGAAAACAGGTCTTCATAATCCAGCGGGACCATCCCAGTAAATAAATAAATAAATAAAGTCCAAACTTACTGTTTCAAAAGCTCAAACTATTGTGAGGGCATTCAAAAATAAACATTTTTACATACATCATCTACAGTTAGCACTATTTTGCTCTCTACATCTCCATCATAAAGTATTAGCCATAACAACTGAAATTTTCACAATTCCTATTCATTATCCCCTTGCCTTTTTTCAGACAGTTTTCCCAACTAGAAAGAGAATGCAAATTATTGACTGTTTTTGACCAATGCAGCAATACTTCCCCTAGTGCAGTGGTCATACTAAGAAGCTCATCTCATACACTAAATAATCAACTAAATGTCATGCATTATTTATCTATCTATCTATCTATCTATCTATCTATCTATCTATCTATCTATCCATGTTTTGTATGTATGTTACACATATAAGCACCTGTTTTCATTCACTCAGTGAAATAAATGAACGGATCGTTTCTGTGCATAGCTTGTACTGTTGCTATGGGCAGCAGATATCTATAGTGTTCTGATAATATTTATCAAAAGGAAAAAAAGTCCTGAAGATCTGAAAAGAGGGGCAGCAGATGCTCTCAATAAGTAGAAGAGGCAGTGGATCTCTAGTCCTTAGTTTACTTAGTAACAGCACTTCATTCGTAACCAAATCTTTCACCTGTTTAGATTTCTCAAATGTTTGCTTCATCTGTTCCTCACACAATTTGTGGTTTTCTGATAATTCACCTTGTACTGTCACTAAATAATTAGATACATTGAAGTTTCAGATTTGTATCCTTTAGAAAATGCATGCTACCACAAAGGCTGTTCTTCTAACAACTGCATGCATTTGTCCCCGTTACTTTAGGTTTCTCATGCCAAGATTTTGTGGGCTATGTTGGCAACCATTCTCCACCCCTCAGAAGCATAGCTAGGTTGAGACAAGTGGGGCAGTTGCACTGGGCGGAAAGGGTTTGGGGACACGATTGGCCATCCTTCCTCCTGATCTCTGTTTTATCTCTTTAGTGCAATACCAGCTTTCAAAAGCCGGTATTGCATTTGCAGTGAAATATGAGCATGGATGATGTAAACTGTAGCAACTGTTTGCTACATTTGTAGCAAGCATTTGTTACAGTTTAATATAAAAAGTGTCTTTTTTTCTTTTCTTTTTTTTTTTTCTAATCAAGACATGAGAGCCATAGCACTTCATACAAATAAGTTCACACATTCAACTGTCCAGATTTTCATGAGATATGCATCTTTTTGCTTCATATTTTTTATTTGTTCCTCATAAAATGTGTGCATTTTCTGGCAAATAATGGATTGAAGTCTCTTAATAATGACAGGCATTAGAGTAAAGGATTCATATCCTTCAGAAAATGCCAGCTAATGCGAAGCCTGTTATTGTAGACACATTCAGAGTTTGTTAAAAGCACTTTTAATAAAAGTATGCAGGGTGCAGGACAAGGATAAATGTGCTATGACTACCTTGCATTTGTATAGTTTCTGTACCATTAAACTGCATTAACATCAAATTACGTGTAAACATCTTTATATCAAATATAACATCTGCAAAATCAGACCTACCAGTGGGTATGAAAGACAATCCTTTTTGTAACAAATTAAACTCATCTTGAGACAGAACATGACTGGATAAATTCCATATCAAGTCTTTCTTTGGTTGAAAGTTTTCTTTATATTGTGTGGGCTCTCGTTCAACCCATCGTGCTTCCTCTTGTTCCTACTCCTGCTGCGACCTTTGCTTTGTTATTTCAAGGCAGGTAGTTTTTGTTCTCTTATAGGTAGTGGAAATTCAAAGGCTGCACACCTCTGTTCTCTAAAAAATCACTGTTGGCAGATTGGACCATGCCGTGCTTTTCAGTAGAATTAAATTCTGTTATTCCTTCAGCTGCATTATGAACTTGTGCCCAGACTAGTATTTATACTGAGTTTCTGACATTCACTTAGAATCATGGAATCATTTGATAAATATGAAGGCATTTTCAATACACGTAGCCCACGTGGTATAATGCCTTATTTAACACAAATTTCAAGATGAAAAGATTGATACTGATAATGCTTCAATTTGAATAATTCCTTTTCTAAGTTGAGTAAATGACTCTTGAACAGAATAACATCCACAGTAAGGTCTTCACCTCTTACATCCTCAAGAACAGCATATAACAATGGATTACTTTTCTTAGTAAAATTGTTCACAAATGTATCTACCTTAGCCTTCAAAGCAATCCTTTACTCTAATGCCTGTCATTATTAAAAGACTTCAATCCATTATTTGCCAGAAAATGCACACATTTTATGAGGAACAGCCTGACAATGATGAGGTAATTGAACTGGACCACACCCCTCCTTCACAGCACACTGCTTTGAAGACTAAGGTAGATACTGTTGTGAACAATTTTACTAAGATGATGAGATAATTGAATAATTTTTTTTGAGGAAATGTATTACCAAAAAGTAAGCCCTCAGAGATCTCTTAAAGGAGCCTAAATTGGGGGAGCTCTTCCTTATTGCTGTGTGGTAGACTCCAGTTGGGTGAGGCCTGTTATTCAGATATCCTAAGCTGTGTCCTAGAAACTAATTGCACTGTACTTGCATGGCACTGCTAAGCCCAAGGTAAATAGTGAAGTTTCCTCCTTCAGGTAAGACAGACAAATATCATATAGGGCTATGAAAAAACAATTTTAGAATTTTAATGAAATCCAAAACTGGATGCAAAGTCTGATGGTAGAAGTAATGTGCTGGTAACTGTGCATGCCAGTTTCTCTGCAAGCTAGTTTTGCACAAGCTTAAACCTACTGACTTCTATGTCAGAAAGCTCAAGATAGTCAAGGTTACAATAAGCCAGTGTGTGTTCAACTATGAAAAGATCCTCAGGGGGTGTAAAATTTTTGGTCTTGCAAGATTGCTGAGATGGAGGCAAGGTGACTTGCTTTGAGCTGGCAGGCGGCTGCCCGACTGTTATCCTGAATATCACTAAGATCATGTAGTTTGGATATGCAGTCCAGCTTATTGCCACCATAACAAACAACTGATAGAAGTGATAGGACTGAGGAGTGCCTTGCTGAGCAGCAAGCACAGGCAGGACCTCTCTTTAAATTTGGTAAGTTTCAGCTTGTACAACAGAAGGAATTTTGGATGGCCTCTAAGTCATTGTCTACAGACATCACTTTTACCATGCAGTCTCTAGGTAAGGAGAGGTGTAGTTGCATGTTATCAGCCTGACGGTAACATGAGGATCCTGTCCTAACAAAACCTTCAAGTGTAGGATGAACATTGTAAAATGTAGTGAACCCAAGAAAAAGCCTTGAAATAATTTTCCAAACAAAGGGTAAGAATAGGAGGTACAGATGCACAAAGCAAGCTTGTTGGTGCCTCCACACAGGTAGGAGGCAGGTCTGTCTGGAACAGATGAAAGACCATGGTAAATATGAAGCTGCCTTTGGATCATATGATGATCCACAGTGCTAGATCCTACAGAGAAGTTAAACAGAACTGTAGCCGAATGAAAGCAATGGTATCTAACTAAAAAGAGATCATTAACTGGTAGGGAAGTCTCATTGCTATGGCAAGGTCATAAAATATATGTAACACAGCAAACCTCAGGTAAAATAAGTGATAATAAAGATACTTGTGTGAATAATAAAACTTACATTTTATTATCCCATTAAAAGTCTCTGGAACTGCATCTCTTTAGCCTTCAAGGACACAAATAAAACAACATAATAGGGTTTCTTACATACCATTTTAATACCACTATACAATTAATGAACTCCTTCTCTTTCCCATAAAGTTCTTAAAGTTGCATCACAGAAAAACATGCCAATTATTTCAGTATTTGAACCAAAGGGGGTTATGCTCGATATTTCAGTATGGGAAGAAAGGAATGTTGTAAAATAATCATGAACTTTAGATAAGTTAAGCTATGGCTACATTCTTTAAAGTGCATGGCCACTAGGTTTGCCATTTGCACTTGCCCAACATCCCTTACGTATTCCAAAACTTTTCTTCTAATAGCTCTTTGAGTCTTGCCAATATACATTTTAGAACAGTTATAAAAATACTGCAAACGGGATCCATTCTGAAGCACACATGGTTTGATGTGATTGAGCATCATTTTCAATACAAAATGTAGCCAACCGAGCATGTCTTAGTGCTTGTTCATAGGTTGGTACTAGGCTATCGGCTCTAGAGCCTATGCAAGCCTAGCCATAACAATTCCCTGGATATTTCTTCCCACAATATTTACTTCTCCAGGCCCCTGTCTAGCAGGGTGACTGACATGATCCCCGGGGTGAATTTCCTATCTCTCATCCAATCATCAAGGTTCCTTTTGAAGAGGGCCAAAGAGGCGCTCTGCTTGATGTGTATGGGCAGTCTATTCCAGAGTATGGGGAGTCTCTGGGTCAGGAACCTATCCCTCTAGCATGTTTTGTTCATTGTGATGACAAGGTTTAGATCCCTTGCTCTCTATCTATGTGATGGCATTAGTGGTTGAAGCTGTACACAAAAAGATCTCCTGGTGTTTCCATACCTGACAACTGGCTTTCAATAATTCCATTCAGGTACTTCCTTAAAGTGGCCAAGGTGTGGGTGTTTTTTGTTGAGATTTTATTGGGAGTGACAGTAAGTTGAAGGAAGCTTTACACACTCCATTATAAGTCACTCTTGCCCTTGGTGAGAGTCCAGGAGGTCATGGCTTTGGCTATCTGGGTGAGGATGCTGGGCAAGGTCTAGGTTGTAATGATATACCTTCTCAGCTTGATGACTGACACTGCTTTCATGGTGCCATTTGCACATCTGAGGATGCGGATGTTGCAGTGGACTGTAAAAATATCAGTAGCTTCAGAGCCAGCATGTACTGTCAGGACTTGTTTTGCCATCTTTGCCTGAATTTGTGGATGGCCTCAGCCATCCTTACTGTGGAGTTCCATTTACTTGCAGCTGAACCCATCACAAGTTCTGATTACTGATGCTTCTCTTGCAGGTTGGAAAGATTATCTAGGTTTCACATGGTGGCAGGAATGTTGTCACCATGGAGAAGGGTCTCTAGCTCAACTATTTAGAGAGAGGGCAATACTCCTGGTCCTAAAGGCCTTGCAGAAGAAGCTGTTTTCAGGTGTCTTCATCAGGTCAGACAACCAAACTGTTACGTGGTGCCTAAAGAAGCAAAGGAGCTCAAAACTGAACCACCTGTACAGGAAACCTTTGTTTAACTGTCAGTAAGCCATGGTAGAAGCATCACTGTCTGTGATACATCCCTGTAGAAGTGAACAAGCTAGCCAATTATTAGTTACTTCTCCATTTCTCTGACTGAGCTGTAGATTCAGAGGATATATCTATTAGTGTCTCCTAGAAGTGGGGCACTGCAGAGATCAGTGTTTTTCCCATTTGGAAGAAAGCAGTGCCTGCACTCTTTTCCATTTACCAGAGCATAGGAGGTAGTGGTAGAAGCATAATTTTATCTGTGTTATGGGGGAGGTTCCTATATGCATTCCTATTTATCCCATTCTTCATTGTGAAGTTCATTGTGGAAAGATCAGAACTCCTTCATGTCTCTGTTTGGTGGTCCAGGAGTGGTTCATTTAGTCCACAATCATTCAAAAAGCTTTTCTGCCACATTTAAAGTAACAGGGGCTCCATGTCAGGGTCTAACTCCTACTGTAGGCTTTTTAACGGCATTAGATTTGCCAGCTCGGGTGACAGAAGGGATTATGCTAGGAAGCTCACACCATTATTTATTTGCTTGTTTGTATTTGCTAACAAGCATAGAGCACTGACTCACATGGACCTTTTTCAGGACCAGTCTGGCAGTGCTGGGTTGGAAGAGTTGTCACTTTGGCTGGAACAGTACTGTGTATGCCTCTATCTGTTTTACGTACTAGTGATCATGATGTGTCACAGACACCTGTATTATCTGGGCATCAGTTATTCCACTGTTAAGGTTCAAGTGTCATCTGCCTGTGCATAAAGATCTTGCAGAAGGCAGCACTGTGTCCTAGCACTTCATGGTTGAGTGGCTTCTTAAAGAAATACTGCATCTCTGACATCCTTTGAAGAACCTCTTCCTGTCCAGGGAATCTGAGTTTCTTGACTGTCAAGCTAGCCCATCCACTACCTGAGCCTTTTAGCTTCAGTGGCATTGAAATTTGTTTCATGAAAAATACTTGTACTAGTGGCCGGCACCTCTACTTGTAAGATTTCAGAGCCTTGGGGCTTTATGTAGATAATTATATGTGGTGTTTCACAAAACTGGGTGTCTCTCAGGTTGACCCTATATTTGCTTCCAAAGTTAGTTTTTAATTTGTCCCTGAACCAGTCCATTAAACTCCCTTTTTATTGATAAGGGCATAAACTAAGAGAGAGAGGGCCCTTGTGCAGATACTTGAGTTTAGGAAGACTGGCTGGTGAATTCACTTTTTTGTTTGTTTGTATCTGTTAACCAGGAATGTCCACCTGGGACATCTGGTTTGACTAATCCTAGAGTCCAATACATTAATGAATAAGCAAAAAATACAGTGTAGGATACAGTAAATGTTTGTTTCTTTTGCACAGTGAGCTAAAGGCTTGAGTTTCCAAGTAGAAGCTTTCCAAATGGCTTGCCATCTGAATTACTTTTTGCTAGCAAGCGGCAAATTGCTCTCTGGTGAATGCTGTGGTGAAAGGTCACTACAGCAAAGGAATGATTGTTTCTACTGCTTTTACAATAATGTTTAGATTGCAGATACTTCTGCCACTGCCACTTGATTTTTGGTGCACATTTTCACCAAGCATTATTTATTTCTTCTAAATTACTGGAAACCATCTCTTGTAACAAAGCTGAAACTTGAACTGTTTTTTTTCCTGAACACCTGCATGATTCTTCTCAGTCAATATTTTCTCTTTTTGAGTTGATTTTTATTCAGGATCTCTAAATTTCTTCTTTTCTGGCATCAAGGCAGTGCACTTACTAGCCAATAACTGAATTTTACTTAAGCTGGCAGAATTCATAGATCTTTCTGTTTTACTTATTTATTTATTTTTTTACACCAGGAGAGCTGAAATTATGCTGTTGATCAGTGTGCAGTCATCTTGTAAGTGTTCACCAAGAGTTACTATCTTGACTGCAGCTTAGGAATAGACCTCTGAATGCCACCTGTTTTAGATACAAGTACCTATTTTAAAGCTTGAGTTGCCTCTTCAAATTATGTACCTGCTTGTGAAGGTATGTTCATATTTTTAAGCATAATTTACCCCTTCACATGATTTTATTAATCCACCAAGTCAGACAATATTTTCAAGCTGTTTAGTAAACAGGAAATCAGAATACATGACCAACATACTGCCAGCACCAATAATTTAAAAAAGTGACTTGCATGTTACACCTTCCTTTTTCAGAAAAACAAATAAATTATTCTAAGGTAGATTATCTGCAGATTTTACTCCATGTCTTTGATAATATTCTTATTTATTTATTTTGTCATTGTTTTGTCACACTAACTTTTTTAAAACTTTTATTTCTGAATAGTATCCCATATCTCTATGAAAATGGAAGTGGTATGGGATATTCAGTATTTGAATTTTTATGTTAAATAGGTGCCCTCATTTTTGGCTGGATGTACCTACTTTTCAGGAGTCTTTGTAACTATTTTCAATGTCTGCAGATTGAGAGGCATCTTTACGGAGTGGATCTGCATTTCCTAAGTCACTATTCTGTAACTCAGCTATACCTGTGCAACCTTCTGACTATCTGTTTTAGTGGAAATTGCTTTGTATTTATACCAACCAAGTACTTACCAACCAGAGATCCCCAATGCTGGATGTAATCCAACATTAACTGTATCAGTTGATGTACAAGCAAACATACCTTGATGATTCAGGAATACTTTCCTTCCATACACATGGATAAGGCTCTCTTCCCCAGCCACATATAATAGAGTTTGCATTAAATCAGGCATTTAAAATATTTTACTTGTTTAGTAATGCAAGCATCAAATCATCATTTTAATTCTTGATTTGCAGGAAGGTGTTATAGTGATTTAGGCAGTCATTCAGGCTGTGGGCAAATATGTGCTTTTTTGAGCTGGTGTGTTATGCCAGTTTGGCTGCATAGATATACTGTACATGACATTTTACAGAAGTAAGTAATGGATTTTGAGTGGTGGTCACAGGAGACTCATAAAGGAGGTTCCTCTTGTATCTCAATTCATACATTCCATGTATGTCATTATGATGATATAAGGTAGTGACAGCTATGCCAGGAGAAGTAGAGCAGTGGATGTATAACATATGCCGGTATAGGAAACTGGAGTTTTGTAAAGAATTATATGTCATTTGTACATCAAACTGATTTGTACAGATGCTTGTGTTGAAAATGTATTTGTAAAATTGCTTGTGTTAAAAAATGTTATCAACAGTGTGTCCTGCTGGACAGAAAAAAAGTATATATGTATGTCAGCTTGTATAATAACTGTTGAAATTAATACATTGTAACAGAGGATACTGGAAGAGAAGAGGTTAATCTCATTCCAGCTAACTTTGAAAAATAGTTTGAAATTAAATGACTTGCTATAAGCCATAAAGATTGTATCTCATAGGTCTTAATGAGACAAAAAGTATGTACTAGAAAGTCTTCTATATTGTCTTTAGCAGTAAACTAATTGCTACTCTGGAAGGGTGAATGTTTGAAATTCTTTTATGACTTCCAGAAAGTGCAGCAGATCTTAGCAAAGCTCTATGTGTATATTATTGACATGTGTGTGCTAGATTCTGGTTCATTTGCTAGTTAAAGGGGTGCTGTGAGAACCAGAAGTCAGATGACCAGATGTGTGTGATATCAGTCTGCAATCCAGGACTAAAGTGATGTTTTAATGCTAGATGAGACATAAGTATCAAAGCACTCTGTTTTTAAAACCTGACAAAGAAGGAAGACCACTCATCTACTTTATCTTGCCTTGCTTTAGTAAATAACCAGGGAAAAGTAATTCTTTGGATCAGTCAGGAAAATATAGTAAGATTAGATAAGTACTGTTTTTCTGTATCTGTGTGAATCTGTTCATTTGTGTTATTTTAATATTTCCCATGATTGAAACCCTAGTGTTTATTGTAAATAAATATTTAGTATTTTTTTGTTCTTTTATTATTTATTATTAAATATATTTAAACTTTTCATTGTGGCTGGTCTTTTAGAGAATATTTTAACCTTTGAGAGTACTTATATTTATCTGGTGACACTATGGCCACTCCTGAAAGCCTTACCACATTGGGCAAACATTACTGTTTTGTATTAGTATTAATTTCATGCAGTATAATTAGGTACCCTTGTAAAAGCCTTAGAGTAGCTGACTGTGGAGTGTCTGGTGGCAGTAAGTACGTTATAGTCTAGGCAGAGGGGCATAGCTAGTACATCTATGTCAGCCTTTCCCAGCTGTGTGTGTGTGTGTGTGTGTGTGTGTGTGTGTGTGTGTGTGTATGTGTGTGTGCAAATCAAATCTCAAAGAGTGTGTGTGCAAATCAAATCTCAAAGAGTGTGTGTGTGTGTGTCAGCTACTTGGAGCAGGGATACAACACTAGTTTCACACAGAGGGTGTTGGAGGACTTGGCTTGGACACTTGGCTGAAGATTCAACTCTGCAGCTGTGCCACTGGGAGTTCTTATTGGGGCCTAGAGAGAGAGAGAGAACCTAGGCCCCCGAACTGAATGTGTTCCCTGTGTGCTGTTAAGGGAAACTGTGCCTGATGCAGAGAGCTGCATCAGGAAATAATGTGTATCTATTTTTGTTCTAAGTGAACTTCCCTCACTCAGTGGTGAGGATTCAGGCTTCTTGTTTACTGGCCCAGAGGGAGGATGTCACAGTCATGTTTAGTTTTACGACTTAAAATCAGCTAAAGCAAGTGTTTACAGTGTGGTAGACTTTTGCTTCCCTGTTCACTAGACACTTCAACAAACTGTTCCAAATTGGCCATTACTTGGTTTGTAGGCCCCTGGTTAGAACATGCAAACTGCATGGTCCCACATTTTGAAGTATGGCATGTGAACTGCACAATTCTGTAATAAAGATTTTTTTTTTTTACGTAGATTACAGAATCACTGTTCATGACAGAACTGATCAGTGACCATGTACATTTCATGAAATGTTAGGATACGGATAACTAATTTAGAATTGGTTAAAACTGTTTTGACTGCTAGTGTTATGATTACATTTTGGAAATGCTTGCTCAGATCTGCCTTTTGTCCTGTATGTTGAAGTCACATTTTAACCATGACTTCTAAATACAGGGCCTTATCTGGTAAATTTTAATGCTAATGTGTTCTGTATAAAATGTCAATTTACACACAGACCATGAAATCACCCTTTGAGGAAGAGTTGTGCTATTCTGATGTGCAGTCATTGGATTCTGGACAGTTCGGTTAAACGTCTTGATTGCTTGCTTTATTTATTAGTCTACATTTCATCAGTTGTTCATTTGTTTCCAGCTTTTAATGTCTTGCCCTGCAACTTGCAGCATCGTTTGTCTTTTAACTACAACCTGTATGTAACAGTTGTCACTTCCTTTGCAGGCAACTATTACATTTGTAAGGTATTTCCTCTTTAAGATTGAATTGAGTAATGATACATTTTTCATTTCTTTATTTATCTGTTTGGTAACTGCATAGAAGAAGTACTCAAGGTATTCTTTTCATCCTCATTCTGGTCCAAATGATGGTACAGACAAATTGGAGATTGCCTTTGTCACACCAATCTGTGTTTTGTCTCATTGAGTATGAATGATTACATTATTGCATAATTATAGAAACATAGGCTTAGAGCATGTTTACTTAGGTCAACATATTTACAAAGAAGAATAAATCAAAAGACAGAAGTAGATGTGTACATTCCAAACAGTTTATAGTCAATATGAAGTTCAAAGGTGTTTACACTTCATATATTGTACTGAGTAAATGTTTATGCTGAGGATATACAACGATGATAGTTAAGTAGATTTGTTGTACTTTCATTGTGGTATTTCACCATGGGAATTATTTACCTTAGAGATGAGGACTGGAGAAGCTTGTCAGTTATCCATTGTCATCAAAGCAGTGGCGGACATAAGTTTTTTGGTGAAATGTCAGCTCTGTTCTATATTGGGAATAGTTTGATGCATTATTTCTACAGAACTAGTATTCTGAGCCTTTCTCACTTAAAGCTAGTATGAATTGTGGTCACTCTGCAATATTTGGGTGCTGGGAGAAAGTGGCAGATCTCACTTCTAGTCTATGGGCAAGATGTGGGCATTAGTAGTTGTACAATATCCTAACCATTAAGGAAGAAGTGAGGTACAAGCTGGGACTAGTATCAGTTATGTCTGTACAGGGTAGTACAGTGGTTATTGGATCGAGGCGCTTGTAAAATGAACCTTCAGATTTTATTGTTTCTGTCTATTCTGTATTCAGACAAGAGTTTACTGTTTTGATAGTGAATCAGTATTCCAGGTATGAAATCTATTATGCTAGGGAGTCAGTATTCCAAGTTTGAAATCTATTGTGATTGGGAGGCAGTATTCTAGGTTTGGAGTCAGGACATTGGTGGTGAAGGCGGTATGTAATTCTGATATATTAGGGTCCAGCATAGTCTGTCATGTTGTTACTTAACTGATAGTAAACAATCCATTAACAATCCGAAATACCTCTATAGGTGGGCTTTTTTTGTTAATATATTTACTTTGATGGGGTCAATAATGGTAAAGGTGTTGTATTTTAATGTTTGATTATTACTGAATACTACTGTAGGCTGTTTCAGAAACATTAACTAAATATTTGATCTGATGTCAGTTTTCATTCTGTCCTCAACTAATGGGTTCGGATCCAATCCCTCGGATTTGACTCTGCCATTGCTAAAGTTCATGGTAACAAAAAAACTCTTGAGCTTCTCCCTTACCCACAATGCAACAACCCCAATTACCTCAGATCTTGTTTGCCGCTTCAAGCAAAAAATGTGGTCTTCATCCCTCTCGAGCATTCTTCAGATAAGTGTATTTTTTTCTATTCCTTACTTTAAAAACTTCTTTCTATTACTGTCCCTTACCCTCGTTTATAAATTTCTTGTTGTTTCTTGCAATTTCCAACCATTTTTTCTGTCTATTATACATTTTTTGTACCTCTTAGATGCTATTGTTTGTATTTTCTTCCCCTCTATGGCACTGTCGATAGCTTAGTTACCATTGTTGGTATTTCCATCCCTTTTCTCTTTTTTCTCTTATTTCCCTATCTAAAAAAAAATTCTTCATTGTTTTGTTATAGTGTTAACGATTATTTTGATTGGTGATGGCGGATAAACCAGCATGATTTAAAAAATGTTTGAAGTGTGGAAACAAACTGCCACTTTCCAATGCCCACACATACTGTGTGTTTATTGTTTTAAGTCATCCATTTATAAGAGGATGGCTCTGTATGTCATGGCTTTAATCCTCGTGTGTTAGTACAATGCAGGAATAAGCTGATACTGAAAGGTCTTCTTCCTTCTTCATTTGGAGAGGCTATATCGAAGGGTTCTTCTTCTAAGATTAAAATGACAAAAACTACAAAAACCTCTTCTCCAAAGCCATTTTTCTTCTCCTCAGCTTGGGACTCCTCAAGATCTCATAAGGACCCATTCTCAACCCCAGATTGAAAAAAGAGAAAAATTCAAGATCCTGCCAAGGAAAGAGTATCGGATCAGATACCTCCTAAGTCGGACCCAATGAAGACGCTCTCAGATCCAACTTTGTCGGATCCAATGCAATCCAAACTTGACTTTCAGACTAACAAGTTACTTCCCAGAACAAGGTACTCTACATCACTGGATCTGGTACCTGACAGGGTACCTTCCTCATTCTTAGAAAGACCCAGGTCTTCATCCATATACTGCACTCATTCTTCCAGAATTCTTACAGAAGAAGATGTGGAAGGACTGGTGAAGAAAATTCTCTTGATGCAGAGCCAGATTGGTGTTGTTTCAGCTCCTACTCCTCTGGGTCTGGAGATCTGTATGTGTACTACTCCCCCTTTACAGATTCCTCCTCTGACTCCTGTTGCTTCTGTGTTTTTGTATCCAAGTCATCCAGATCCATCTGGATCCAACCTCAGATCCAAGATTTTCTGTAAGAGAGTTGGTCCCATTGGATCCAGAGAGCTCCCAGAGCTATAATCTACTTGTCTGATCCAAGGTGTTACATTTGACTCTAAAGCTGTGTCTGCACCTCAGAGCCTTGGCACTGGACAGCTTGGCTCCGGCTTCCACCTCAGAGGTTTTGCTCTCTGAGCAGGAAAGGCCTACGATTCAGAATCTTGTCTTCTTGGATCCAGTGCCCTCTCTCTTTCTCCAAGTTGCTCTGCCTTCAAGGCTGCGAAGAGAGTATTTTCTGCTTTGACAGTTCTGATGGCTCCATCTCCCCCTCAGACCCTAAGTCTTCTGCCATGATGTCTCAGTGCACAGAGCCTCACCATCTCCTTCCACAGGAACAGCCATTACCAGAACCCCAGCCTGCTGCCCAAGGAGATGTAATCTGCTCTTCTGATACCTCCCCTGAGCACCTCGCTGAGGAGGTTCCTAAGAAGAGGACATGTAAGAGGAAACACTTAGACTCCCTGGAGGAGTCCATCACAGAAGACACAGATTTCAGTGAAGAGAAAGGGTCCCCACGATCACCTCTGGAAGATGTCAGAAGATTTGGAGACATCCTAGAAATCTTTAGAGAGGTGGTTGGACATCCAGCAACCCTACATCTGAGGAATCTGTTCTCCTGGAGGCTTTTGGTACTGGACCCTCTACCTGCTGGGTAGTTCCACCCACCGGTGAGCTATTTTACTTTATCTAATGGTGGGCATGGAAGGACCCTAACACCATCGAGTGCATTCCTCGCAGACCAGATAGGGTAATAGCAACACCTACAGATTGGGAAATGTGTCTATGCTTCAGCGACCTTCGCTTTGAGGTCTCTAAACTGTTTAGCACACTTTACTAAGCTACAGGGGGATTTGATCAAGGAGTTATCAAATACCTTCCTGGGTGCTGTTTCAGATGAAGTTCAGGCATATGTTACTTTCCAGCTGACGATCCTACAGTCCATATCCAGTTCATCCATGAGGATGAACTCACATGTACCAGAAGGAACCCCAAGGGCAGTGCATTCAGGCATTTCCATAAGGAGACACACATGGATGTGCCTCTGTGAGTATGCAGAGCATTTCAAGTCTTCTTTCATCAATGCTCCTTTTGATGGAATGTCATTATTCGGCCCCAAAGTAAAAGAAACTCTGTCCAGGTGTGAAAAAGATGGAAAGACTCTGTCTGTTGTGGGTGTGTGGTTTTTCAACTCCTCAACAAACCTTTTCTAGGAATCAACAAGGTGGTCAAAAAATGTGGTTCAAGAAGTCTCAGGGTTCTTTTCAAGACACACATAGAGGATGCTCCCCCAGAGGCAGAGGTGGGAACTCTAATGGAGGAAGATGTCCCTGTGGCAGAAGTGGCACCAGAACCAGGGTTCCAGAGAATCATTATTTGAAAAACCCTACCAGCACTCCTGAAAGTAGGCCCGATTGTCCACCTCTGGAGACAGTTGGGGGATGATTATCCTTGCACCAGAGAGCCTGGCTAGATATAACAAAAGATACTTGTGTACAAAAGATTATGTCCAGAGGCTATATAATACCCTTTTCCCTTTCACTTCCAATGTCAAGAAAAATCCCCGATGTTCCACCCAGTCAGGGGGAATCAAGCAGCAATTCAAATACAAAAGCTGCTAGAAAAAAGAATCTCGCCAGACCAGATAGAATCCAGAATTTACTCAAGGTTCTTTTTGGTGCCAAAGAAAATAAGGGAATGGAGACCAATTCTGGACCTCTCCAAAGTAAACAAGACAGTTCAAAGAACCAAGTTTTGGATGGTCATGGTTAAGTCCATTCTCCCCTTTCTAGGTAAGGACAACTGGATGTGCTGTATAGATCTTCAGGACACATACTGTCCTATAAAGATAAACAGATGATCCAGAAGGTACTTATGCTTCCAGCTGGGAGCCAGTCATTATCAATTCAGAATACTGCCCTTTAGACTCACTACAATCTCCAGGGTGTTTACCAAGTGCATGGCAGCAATATAGCAGCTCACCCTGAGACTGCAAGGATTCTGAGTGTTTCCATGTCTAGACAACTGGCTTATTACCACTCTGACCAAGCATCAACTCATATTTGCAAGAGACCAGGTTCTGCAGACTTGCTCTCTTCTAGGGATAACCATAAACTACAACAAATCTCATCTAAAGCCAACTCATAGTTTAGAGTTTATAGGAGCAGTTCTCAATACAAATACAACTATTGCCTCCCTTCCATTACTGAGAGTTCAGACTATAAGATTCCAAGTCAAAAAGATAATCTGTAGCACCTCAATTTCAGCCTGCCTGGTCCTTCAGGCTCTGGGATCAATGGCAGCAACAGTAATGTTAGTACCACTTGCCAGGTTTTATATGAAAATTCTTCAGTGGTTGTTAGCTGCTCAGTGGTCGATTCATTATCAGCCTATGTCTTACAAGATAAGACTCACTGACATTTGCAAGAGAGAGATCTCAAGTGGTGGATCCATTCAGACCAGGTTCTACAAGGTCATCTGTTCATTCCTCCTCAGCCCAATGACATAGTGACCATGGACACTTCCCATATCAGGTAGGGGACATTATCTGAGGAAGACAGCCCAAGACACCTGGTCCCCCGAGAAGGACAATTTGCATATAAATGTCCTAGAGATCAGAGCAGTGCTGTTAGAGTTGCAGGCATTTCAAAACGCTCTACCTTTGGGGACAATTGCAGTACAGTCAGAAAACATGTCAGTCTTCTGGTACATCAACAAACAGGGAAGAAGCAAATCCTACTCATTGTGTCCAGAAGTTCTTAGAGTGTGGCAGTGGGTGATCTCTTCCAACTGCTTTCTTTTAGCAATGCATATTCCGGGGAAGTCCAGTGTGATAGCAGACAAATTGATCAGGTGCATTCTTCTACCTCAAAAATAGTCCCTCAACAAAAAGATTGCAAACCCGATCTTCTGACAATAGGGACAATCTTGCTGCAATCTGTTCACTTCCCCCCTGAGCAACAAATGCAGCAGCTACTTTGCCCTAATCCCCCCACAGGGGGAATCCCCGAGGGATGGTCTACTTCACGATTAGCCTCCTCTGTCTCCTTTATGTATATCCTCCCATTGCATTGATTCCCAAATTTCTTTCTAAAGCTGCAAGGTCATCCTCATTGCCCCTTATTGGCCTGAATAAATTTGGTTTCCCTTCCTTTGGCCTCACCTGATTCAACTACCTTGGTTTCTGGATCCAACTCCGGGCCTCCTGTCTCACCTAACAGGTGTGATACATCCAGATGTAGTAAATCTCAGACTGGCTGCCTAGTTCCTCCAGTTCCATTAATAGCCAGACAGCCTATGCTGTCTTCTCCTGTCCATCATATTCTTTTGTCCTCCAAAGAACCTTCCACCAGGAATCTATACACCAGCAAATGGAAGAGATTTGATTTTTGGGCTCAAAACATAATACTGAATCTTTCATAACCCCCATTCATAATATCTTGGAATTTCTCATGCATCTTTTTGAAGAAAGAGCTAGTTCTTCTACTGTTAAACTGCAATTACAGCTATTTCAAATTTTCATGTTGGAATAAATGGTTCTTCTGTAGCATCCCATAAGTTGAGCAAAGCATTTTTTGAAAGGCACTCTACCCTTAACCCCCCCCCTTTAACGATCCTATCCCCCCCCCCCCCTTGGAGCCTAAACCTCATACTGCAGTCTCTTACACAATCTCCTTTTTTTGAACCCTTAACTACATGCACATTTTAATATCTTTCATGGAAAACAATTTGTTCATTACCTCTGCCAGAAGAATTTCTGAGATCTCAGCATTGTGCTCAAAACCTCCACACCTGATTTTCCATAAAGACAGAGTTACCTTACATACCAATCCGTCATTTCTTCCAAAGGTGGTGTCAGAATCCAATATAAATCAGTCTATTAATTTGCCAGTATTCTTTCCCAAATTTTCTAACAAAGGAGAATACGTGTTACATTTGTTAGAAGTTCATAGACAGTTGCCTTTTTACTTGCATAGGACTAAAAGCATCAGACATTTTGCCCAGTTATTTGTTTCACATGCAGAACCAACACTGGGTAAACCAGATACCAAAGTTACTTTGTCTAGATGTATAACAAATTGGGCATTGCTCTGACAAAACCTGTTTGAGCCCATTCCACTAGACCCATGGCAACCTCCTCAGTTTTTTACTTGCATAGGACTAAAAGCATCAGAAATTCTGCCCAGTTATTTGTTAAATATGCAGAACCAACACTGGGTAAACCAGGTACCAAACTTACTCCATCTAGATGTGTAACAAATTGGACATTGCTCTGACAAAACTTGTTTGAGCCCATTCCACCAGATCCATGGCAATTTCCTTAGTTTTTCAATCCAGAATATCCATTGATGATATTTGTGCAGCAGCTACTTGGACTATTCCCCATACCTTTATTACTCATTACAAATTAGATCTGGTCTCCAGAGGAAGGGCATCTTTCAGTTCTATGGTGCTCAGGAATATCCTTCCTTGAGTCTGCCCTGGAAATTAGGCTGCTGGAGACGCTGTCCTATCAGTTGAGGACAGAATGAAAATTGACATCAACGCATAAGGAAGTTATGTACTCACCATAATGTTCCATCTGTGTTGTCCATTTTCATTCTTCCTCAACTCCTCTCCCACCAACCTCCATCCTTAAGGCTTCTGGAAGAACAATTGTTTAGAGGGCCTATATGTCCTTATTATTTACAAAAACTCCATATATAGCTTCTCCGTGATGATTTCCATCTTTTTCTTTCTACTAAGGCAGCAAACAAGATCTGAGGTAGTTGGGGTGGGAGCCCTGTGGGTAAAGGAGAAGCTCAAGAGGTTTTGGTTGCCATGAGCTTTAGCAACGACCAAGTCGGATCCAAGGGATCAGATCCAAACCCATCAGTTGAGGAACAATGAAAATGGATAACACAGATGGAATGTTATGGTGAGTACATAACTTCTTTTTAATTTCTACCCACTATCACAATAGTTTAAAATCTACTCAAAGTTGTTTTTCGACAGTGGGCCCGGCCTGATCTAAACAGTAGGATATAAGTATAAAGTGTTGGGGTTAATGGTGGAAGGGTGGTGGTGATGTCATTTAATGAATAGAGAATATTGCTAAGCTTAATACAAGTCCCTGAGACTTTAGCTGTGAAGATGCTAATGTCCAACGTGTAATTACTTACCTGTACTTTTAAAATTCTGTCAGGTGAGATGGCTTTAAAAAATGGTATGGTTTACAGTCTCAGAAGCTCTGTTGTTATCAATAAGTAGACCACCAGTAAACAAGCCATACTGAATGGCTTATGAGACGTGCTACAAAGTGAGTGCTTTTGTTAATTCACAGATTCAGAGTCATAGACTGTTACTAGGCTAATAACCTGGGGGGGCCTTTCTATGCCTAGCCAAATTTTCCCGAAAGAATAATGTCCTGTATGCGATTAGGACTTACTTAACATTACAGTATTCTGCAGCACACTGTTTTAAACTGTACTATATTTAGTAGATTAACAGCTTTAACAAATCTGACTTCACATTTGCTGTGCAGGATATATTTATCTTTCATCCTTCAAAGATTTCTATATTTGCTGGTCAAACTCCTTTACAGAATTTCTGCACTGTAACGGTTAACATTTTTATCATAAGAAGAAGCTGTTAACTATTCCAAAAAGTACTGAGAGTAACTGGCATTATTTTGTCAAATGAAGCCAGCTAAATAAGACAGTTCTCAATATTTTGTTGATACAGTTCTCCATACTGTGTAGACTACAGCACTGCTTTAACTTGGCTATTTGGTTGTAATTTACTACCAAAATGTAGAACTTTTTAAGTATATTTTTTAGAGGTGGCCACACAGCACTGAGGTTAAGTGGTAGACTCAGAATCATAGATGATGTAGGAATCAAACTTACATTTTTCTACTGAGTGTACACGCTGACTTGCAGATCATTAGTCTGAACTCTGTGCTGCTCATTGTAGTCTTACATTCAGCCCTATGTTTCAATTAATGTACAGAGATCTCGTTGGCTTGTACTTTGGGTATAGGTCTACTGTTGTTACCATGAAAAGGACATTGGATTAGTGAAAATGCTCCAAAAAAGGGATTCCCAAAATGGTCCAGAGTCAAGTTAAGCACCATGGAGGTTAACTGCTACACTCTTAGCATATGGGTCAATGAAGTCAAAAGAGAACTGGATTGGCATAAGCAAAAACAAAATGAAGATCTAATGTTGTCTCTTCTGTCTGTTCCTCAAATATGGGTCTGACTTTGGACACTCTAGACTTTGAGATCCACAGCTCTGGCTCCTCCCCTTACCCACAATCCCCTCCTATTGCAACCATTACTTCAGATCTCATTTGCTGCTCATTGAGAACACACATGATTTCTTTTCTCAGGATCATCTCAGTTGTAGAACTTTCTGATTTAGTTATATAGTCTTCCTCATGTTGGACAGTAATACTTCTCTTTGCTTGTATAACTCCCTCACCACCCTCCCCCCCAAAAAATTCTTCTACTTGCACCTTTCATCAAGTAGACTTTCTAGCATCTGTTTTCAATGCTGGGGCCACTTATTCAATTACTAGGATCCAGTTAGCATCTATTTTATATGTTCATGTTGGAGAAAATCAAACTTTCTTAGAGCTTCTCTTAGATTAGCCAAAGCTTTCCTGAGGGGTGCCTTCCTTAGGCCCCCCCCGCCTTAGGGAACCTACTCCTCATTGAGGTATGACCATTTTGCTTCAAGCCTTAACCCAACCACCCTTTGAACCTGTTGCCAGGGTGGACATCAAATTTCTGACTTGGAAAACAATTCTTCTAGTGGCAATATCCTCAACATAGAGAGCACTGGAACAACAGGCCTTGCCTTGTAAACCTTCTTGTATCAGTTTCCACAAGGACAGGGTATTGCTGTGAAGCAACCTATCTTCTCTCCCAAGATAGCTACTGAAACTTCTCTGAAGCAATGTATCAATGTGCTTGTATTCTTTTCAAAAATTTCCAGTAAAGGAGGATAAATGTTTCACTTGCTTGACGTACATCACGATCTTCATTTCTATCTCAATCATACCAAATCCTTTATGAAGACAGATCAGCTATTTGTTACTTTTACTAAAAGTAAGATGATTCTTATGATAACTAATTTTTTAGCTAAGCATACTCATGAAGCTGGTTCTTCACAAATTTTTAATTTTAGGTTATCGACATTATTAACAAAAGTATTAGGAGAAGTGACGTAAATAATAAACTTGAAGTTAAGGAATAGAAATGGATTTTACAGCTGCAGGCTGACTGTTTACCTGATATAAATCAAACTTTTACATTAAAACCTGTGCTTAGGTCAAAACAAACAATTTTAAGATAATTTGTGCTATACTTTTAAATGTCTGAATGTTTTAATTGATTGAATATCTGATTTTTTTTTATTGTGTGTGTGTGTTAACGTAGTCACTATTTAAGTGTGACAATTTGAACTAATGTTAGCATTGAGGAAGGGTCTCTGTTACCTGAAAGCTTTGCACATTCAATTAGTTTATTGGTACGTTGCTGTGACTGTTTTTTCTTTGCTGGTTCTATTTTACTAGTCACGGTTTTGCTTTGGTTTTTGTTTTGTAAAGCTAAGATGAACCAAGGAATTTCAAAAGTATCCCTACTTAGATGGTTATCCAACTGTATCTCAAATGTTTATAAAGAAAAAGGTTTGCTACTGCGTAGACCAGTCATAGCTCATTCAGCTATGTCTGTCTCAACTTCCTTGGCCTTCTTTTCTAGGGCCTGAATTGATGATATTTGTGCATTTGACACTTCGTCCTATAGTCACACATTTATTGCTCATTATAAGCTGGATTTTCTCTCCAGGAATACAGTGGGTTTTGGTTCAACTGTCCTCAGGAACTTCCTTCCACGAGACCACCCCAAGGGATAAAAAGCTGGGGACTCTGTCCAATCATTTGAGGAATTTACAGAAGAGACAATATCAGATACAAAACTTATGTACTTACCATGAAGGTAGATAAGTGCTACCTGCTTCCATCCTTCCCCAACTTCCCACCCTCCTTCCCCTTCCATTCTGTGGAAGATAATTTCCTTTGTTTCTGGTATGACAAAATAGTCCAGAGCAGTAATTCAGAGATCTTTTGTGTTTCAGGATCTGATATCTGTCAGTGTGTTTTTGCTCTGTCATGGGGTTGCAGGCAAACGCAATCTGAGGTAATGTTGGGGATAGGAGGAGATTGTGGGTAAGGGGAGGATCTTAAAGTCTGGAGTTGTCAAAGTCAAACTGGAGTTCAGATCTAAAGACCCATCCAGGACAGAAGCAGACAACACAGATCTATTGTTATGGTAAGCACACAACTTTCATTTTTAGTCTGCCAAGGAGTAAAGTACAGTTGTGTAAGTAAACTTACCATAACAGTAGATGTTTGAGTGATCACTGCTACAGTAGCCTAAGCATGTAGGTTGTATCCTGCATAGGATATAAGAGCCATTCATCTTCCAAAACTTCAAGGCACCTTCTACCAACCCAAACAGTTAATCAGCTTGAGCTGAGCTGAATAGAAAGACAGGTTTGGGCATCAAGCCTTTCAGTGATTCCATTCCAACAGAGAGAGGGAGGCTGAGGAGTGAATTATCTTCTGTTTAAACTGTGAGCTTTGGCCGGTTAAGACCTGCATGATATCAACTTGAACACATAAGTGTAGCTAAGTAACTTTTATCTGCACTTTTTAAAGTAATTTGTTTGTGTTGCATTGAGCAATATCTAGCTGGAAGTTGAATGTTTTTTCAGTAGGTCCCCACCCACCTTCCCTGTTTTTGTCTTGGTGTTAATCTTGGTGGCTTTGAAACTGCCTGCCCCTCTTGTAAATTTGCACTTGGATACTCCTCCTGGGCCCATCTCATTTGCTCACTCAAAAAAAAAAAATTATCTGCTTTTACTGTATTTGTGTTTCTTCCTACTTTATTTTGCTTTTGTGTCATCTTAAAAGTACTCAGTTGTATTTATTACTGCTTGGTGTAACTCAGTCTAAGCCTTTTAGTTTAAGCACTTGGGCTTCAGACCAGTTGTTTTACATTAAGAAGGTTTGTGCTCTGCACTGTAGTGGCAGGACAGGTAGCTTACATCCTTCTAAGTTGGGAACTGCTGATTGAGGGCTCAGTGTTTGTTATTCTAAAATTGTATTAATTCTGGTTTAAGCACTTGGGCTTCAGGCCAGTTATTTTACATTAAGAGGGCTCGTGGTCTGCACTCTTGTGGGAGGAGAGGCAGGACTCTGCCCTTCTGAGCTGGGAATTTCTGGTTAAAGGCTTATAGTGCCTGCATATTTGTACTGCTTCTTACTAAATTGGTACACCTTGTTTGCTGTAGCATAGACTAGATCCAGGCCTGCTGAATCTAGTTTTGCTTGTATAACTTGAGCACTAATCCAGGCATTCTTTAAAGTATTCAATTGTATTTATTACTGCTTGGTAGTAACTTGATTAAAGTGTAGCTATCATTCAAAGTCTTTTGGATTAAGCACTTGGGCTCAGACCAGTTGTTTTACATTAAGAAGGTTTGTGGCCTGCACTGTGGTGGCAGGACAGGTAGCTTACATCCTTCTAAGTTGGGAACTGCTGATTGAGGGCTCAGTGTCTGTTATTCTAAAAGTGTATTAGTTGTGGTTTAAGCACTTGGGCTTCAGGCCAGTTATTTTACATTAAGAAGGTTCGTGGTCTGCACTCTTGTGGGAGGAGAGGCTGGACTCTGCCCTTCTGAGCTGGGAATTTCTGGTTAGAGGCTTATAGTGCCTGCATATTTGAACTGGTTCTTACTAAATTGGTACACCTTGTTTGCTGTAGCATAGACTAGATCCAGCCCTGCTGAATCTAGCTTTGTTTGTATAACTTGAGCACTAATCCAGGCATTCTTTAAAGTATTCATTTGTATTTATTAATGCTTGGTAGTAACTTGATTAAAGTGTAGCTATCATTCTAAGTCTTTTGGATTAAGCACTTGGGCTCAGACCAGTTGTTTTACATTAGGAAGGTTTGTGGCCTGCACTGTGGTGGCAGGACAGGTAGCTTACATCCTTCTAAGTTGGGAACTGCTGATTGAGGGCTCAGTGTCTGTTATTCTAAAAGTGTATTAGTTCTGGTTTAAGCACTTGGGCTTCAGGCCAGTTATTTTACATTAAGAAGGTTCGTGGTCTGCACTCTTGTGGGAGGAGAGGCTGGACTCTGCCCTTCTGAGCTGGGAATTTCTGGTTAAAGGCTTATAGTGCCTGCATATTTGAGCTGTTTCTTACTGGAATTGGTACACCTTGTTTGCTGTAGCATAGACTAGATCCAGGTCTGCTGAATCTAGCTTTGTTTGTATGCTTGTTTGCTTGTTATTTCCCTGAAATGCTAATTCCACCTAAAACGCGGCTTTTCAGTGCTTCTGTGGATCCCTAGTGACATCTGCATTGATTACTGTACTTATTTCCTTGTTTCACTTGAAAGAAAGTTACTGTTTGTCATTTTTGCATTTAAGTTACCTGTAACACATTGCATTTAATTTACCTGGCACTTGCTCACTAAAGCAATTATATAAGTCAGCACTAAAAAATTAAAAGCACTACACCCTCACAAACTCCCCTTGAGTACCTTGTTCCCCATTGGCCCTTTTTTTCAATTATAAAGGAATTCCCAATACTATTCTAGCATGTCCAAAGGTCAGTTGTCAATCTCCTCTCCGGTCCAGCTGGTGAATCTGGGAATCTTGAGGCAATGTTACAACTGCCTCATGTACACAGACAACCCTCTCCTCCTCCCAACAGAGAAGGAATATTAAGTGAACCAACTGTTTTAATATGTCTTAAGAGCACACTTGTTTTTATTTTGTCTATATTTGTTTTTATAGATGTTCCTAAAACATGCTTTTTATATAAGATTTTCACACATGCTTTTTGAATGTTATATACATTTGATTCTTTGCATTTTATTCCATGTATTTTTATTGCAACAGTTCTTGTCTCTTTAAAATTCTTTGGAATGTTTTACTAATTGCGTGCCACTGATTGGGAACAGTATATATGGTGAAAGCAGTTTTAGTGTTTGTCATAGATCTGAAGAAGCATCACTGCGGAAGCGCTTATCTCTCTGTCAGTTGTTTGTGGATTAAATATTTCTTTTTACAAGTTTGGATCCTGCTTTATTTGACCTGGCATAAAAGGGTTTGTACCTGCTCACGCTTGGCTTTTACCTTTTTCTGTACTTATTTCCTTGTTTCACTTGAAAGAAAGTTACTGTTTGTCATTTTTGCATTTAAGTTACCTGTAACACATTGCATTTAATTTACCTGGCACTTGCTCACTAAAGCAATTATATAAGTCAGCACTAAAAAATTAAAAGCACTACACCCTCACAAACTCCCCTTGAGTACCTTGTTCCCCATTGGCCCTTTTTTTTCAATTATAAAGGAATTCCCATTACTATTCTAGCATGTCCAAAGGTCAGTTGTCAATCTCCTCTCCGGTCCAGCTGGTGAATCTGGGAATCTTGAGGCAATGTTACAACTGCCTCATGTACACAAACAACCCTCTCCTCCTCCCAACAAATTCCAACACATGTGAGAGATGCAACCATATAGCCAAACTGGAGGCTAAGCTCTCTCAACTCAGTACTGGCGAAACCTGTCAGGAGGAGAAGGAAACCACACTCACTACAATTCCAGTCTCACACAGACCTACCATGACAGCAAACCAAACACATAAACACACAAAAACATACTTGGAGGCTCTAAATAAAAATCTGCCTAAGCAGCAGAGACCTCCAAAGCAGACACCCAAGCAACCGCTACCCCAAAACAAAACACGTGCAACACATAGCTCAGAAAGCCAGTGTGCCGAACAGTCACAGCCCTCAAGGCTAAACAACACACCTGATACACTTGTAATAGGTGACTCTATCATCAGGCACACTGACGTCCCGCTCACCAGGCTGAACAAGGAGAAGGTCACGGTGAGCTGCCTGTTGGGCGCTAGGATCCGCCACATAACACAAGCACCAGGTCACTCCAAGGCAAGTACAAATATGACTCAGTCATTGTCCATGCTGGTGTGAATGACCTGAGACGTACCTCCCTGGACTACATGAAAAGAGACATAGAGGAGCTCTCTGAGCATGTGGCCCAGGCTGGTATGACCCTGACCTTGAGTAGTATCTTACCCTCACCAAGAATGATGCCACAATATGAAGACAAGATGATCAATTTCAACAATTGGCTTAAGTATTGGTGTCATTCAAAGGGGATCCAATGCCTGTCAACCTGGGATGACATGCTCGACAGGACACGATGCTTCGCTAGGGACGGCTTGCACCTGTCACCCCTGGGCTTTTGGATATTGGCAAAGGCTCTTGCTACCCCCATAGTGCCTTTTTTAGGCAAGGCTCAAAAGACAAACCCACCTCCATAGGTATCACAAGGGATAAGAAACTAAGAGTAATGCTACTCAACGCCAGAAGTCTAAACCTCAAGATGCATGCACTCGAAACTCTCCTTAGCATGGAAAACATCGACATCTGTGCAGTAACAGAAACCTGGTTCAAGGCTCCCGAGAGCACCCCAGCACTACCAGGTTATACCTCATACCATGCTTTTCGGCCCCAAAACTTGGACCCAACCAGAAAAGGAGGGGGGGTATCAATATTCATCAAAGATACCCACACCTCCAGGTTGGTGGCACAGCACAAAGCATCAGAGACTATCCATGTGCAACTAACAGTGGGTAAAACTGCCTTCCAGTTTATAGCCTGCTACAGACCACCCTCCCAAACCCAGGAACCCCACTCGGCCTTCCTGAGAACACAGGAAAATATGAAGGTCTCTCCAAACACCATTATATTGGGCGTCTTCAACTACCCAAACATAGACTGGGAGCATTACTCTAGCTCCAACACCCTAGCTCAAAGGGTCCTAGAATTTATAAACTCAAATGCTATGGAACAACTTGTTACCACTCCCACAAGAGAGGAAAACATACTGGACCTGATCATCACCAACATGGGGACTCTATGCTCCAGACCAGAAGTGTATCCCTCACTGGTAAGATCAGACCATAAACTAATCTCACTGGATATTCACATCCCGACCCCCACCCCTTGCCCAGAAAACCACAGTGAAAAACTTCTCTAAAGCAAATTTCACACTCCTCAAAACCGAGGTGGAATCCTTCAAAGCCCCCGGGCCTGTGGAAAATACAGCCCAGACCGCAGAATCCTTTATAACGCATTCTATGAACACCTTCAGGAATGCATGGATCATGTAATCCCAGATAAAACCAAGACCCAATCCTCCAAAGGCAGACGTCCTGTCTGGTGGACCCCAGCCATAAACAAACTATACAATAGAAGGAGGAAGCTACTACATGATAGTGCAAAATCCCAAAAAGGGAAGGCATCTTTGATCAGTGTTAGCAAAAAACTACGGGCACTCATAAAATCGTCTAAGGCCAGCTTCAAGAGAAAAAGTGCACAGGACACTAAGGATAATCACAAGGCTTTCTTTAGTTATGTTAGGAACCTGGGTGGGAATTCCCAGATATGCTCAGAATTAGTCCACAATGACAAAAAATACACCGAACCCACAGACATTGCCAACATCCTAGCCGACAGGTTCAGCGCAAACTTCTCCCCCCCCCTCCCCACCAAAAGGGCAAATATCTATCCCAGCAGAGTGCTGCCCCCCTGACATCTCAGATACTTAGGTAAGAGCCGCCCTCTCCAAAGCAAAAAACACAGCATCAATGGGACCAGACAGTGTCCCGGGCTGCGTCCCACATGAACTCCAAGAAGAGCTAAACCCAAACATGAAACTACTGTTCAATCTCAGCCTTACCACAGGATATGCACCCAAAGAGTGGCGTACAGCAACAGTGGTTCCTCTCCACAAAGGTGGTGCCTCAACGGATCCTGGAAACTATCGCCCCATAAGCCTGACTAGCTTGGTCTGCAAAGCTATGGAAAGGATCATCATGGACCTCATAAAAAAAGATATTGGGGACCTACAGACACTGGATCCTACCCAGTTCGGCTTTGTTAAGGGCAGATCCTGCCTCTTAAACCTGGTCAATTTCTTTGAAACAGTCACCAAGGCCATTGACGAGGGGAAGGTGGTCCACACAGCCTACCTGGACCTCGCTAAAGCCTTCAATACAATACCCCACTCGGGCATTATAGATAAGCTCACCAGCTTAAGTATAAACCCCTATGTTACTAGATGGGTGCAAACTGGCTCAAGGGCAGAACCCACATGGTTAGAATTGCTGGAGCCATGTCAGACTCCAAACCAGTTACAAGTGGCATCCCACAAGGCTCAGTCCTGGGATCTCTCCTGTTCGGTATATATTTCTCGGAGTTACAGACCAACACGGAAGGACTGTGGCTGACCAAGTTCACAGATGACTGCAAACTGGGCACTATAATCGACTCTCCAGCCGACACAAGCATCCTCCAAAAGGGCCTCATAGAAACAGACAACTGGTGCCACAGCCATGGCCACAAGCTGAACGCCAAAAAGTGTATAGTCATCCCCTTTGGCAAAAACAAAGTGCCCACAAATTACCACATAGGGGGTAATCCATTAAGTACGGAAGAAGTAATTAGGGACCCAAGTTGATAGCAATCTCTCATTTGACAACCACGTGGCCAAAGTGGTTAGAAAAGCATTTTATATAGCCCACCTAATCATGAAGGGATTCAAATCTAGATCAGGGGAGGTCATCGTGCCTCTTTACTCATCCCTCATCAGGCCCATAATTGAGTACAATGCCCCTTTTGGGATGTACCTTACCAGACACCTGAAGCAACTGGAAAGACCCCAAAAGTACCTCACCAAGAGGATCAAAGGGCTCAAACAGATGCCTTATGCTGCCCGGTTAAAGAAACTCCAGCTCTACTCAGTGGCATACCGCCTGCTCAGAGGCGATCTGTGCCTGACGTATAAAGCCATGACCAACCCAGAATTAATGGACATGCTGCACCTCAGAAAATCCAAATCCCATCGAGCTACGTGCTCGAGAGACTTGAACCTCAGCACTGAAATAAATAGGACATGCTGGAGGGACAGATTCATAACCCAGAGGCTCCCTTCACTCTGGAATAAAATCCCATTTCAGGTTAGGCAGAGTCCCTCATTGACTCTCTTCAAGAGGAATCTTGATGAGTGGATGGGAGATCATAGGTTTACCCCGGGTATCACTTCTGTGTCACTGTTAGACAGAGGCACAGTATACTAACCTCGAAAAAGGGCATAGCAAAATTAATTTAAAATGGGTGTCGAAAGCCAAACACACTCTGGCTAGGCTTATAAATGCCCTAGGGCAGATAGCCTAGTATGTACCTATGAACCCTAAAAGGGCAATGCTAGGAACAACAAAAAGTAAATGTCCACACCCTGGCTTAAACAGCACACCAATAAACAAGGGGTGTGAAGGGAGGAAACAGCTACTACATCAGTGATCATTTGAGCATCTATTGTTGTAGTAAATTTACTTACACAACTGTACTGTGTTCATCTTACTGATCACTGCTGCAGTAGTCTTAGCTACATAGGTAGGTTACCATTGCTTACTACATTTGGGACTTGGAAGGGGAAGAGACCAGTTGCCCCTGGAGAATGTTCCTAGCAAAGCCTGATCAAGACCTAGAGAGGGAATCATGCTTGTAGTGCTTTGTAAAAGTATGTATAGTGGACTAAGTTGCAGCTTCTAGAATCTAACCCTTTCCAAAAAGCTATAGATGAAACCAAGGCCTTGATCCTGCCTAAAATAGTTTTGTTGCGGTGAGTATAACAAATGGTAGTAGTCTAAGACAACCATTTGGAAATAGTGTGTTTTGACACAGGTCGCTCCTTGTGCTTAACTTCACAAGAAATGAACAACTGATCCGAAGAGCTGAAAGATTTAGATCAGTCAAGATAGTACTGGAGTTTTCTGTGGACATCCAAGTTATGGAGTATCCTTTCTCGCTCATTTTTATGTTCAGGAAAGAAAATAGGGAGATGGATAGTCTGGCTTAAAGTAAACTTGGATAACACAAAATTAAGATCCCAAGAAGGGGCCAGCAGTGTTCTTGGAGGCAAAAACCCTTTCAAAATCATTTTGACATAAGAATGTATTGAAAGACTAGACATGCTTAAATGGACAATAAATTAACTTTGTTTGAGAAGTAAGAAAGGCCATAGGATAGTAACTCATGTACATAAAAAACAGAGAACAATGGAAAAGGTTTTCTAGTTGTTGCCAACAACATAAGTAGCCCTGAATGGGTGCTGGTAATGTTTTTGGCAACAACTAGAAAACCTTTGCCATTCACTAATATATGTTCTTCTAGTAGTAGGCATTCTTCCATTATTACCTACTACACATCCTCATTAAACAGGTGACTAAAGGAAATTAAGACCCTGTCATCCAGGCAGTCAGAGGAAGTTGGTTGGGGTCTGCATGTATCAAACGCTCCTGTTCTTGTGTGAGTAGATCCAGTCTGTGAAGAAGTTTGAAGCAATTGGCCCTGGCCATTTCCAAGCAGAGCAAAGTACCATTTGAGTAACTGATGTCTTACCTCCAGTACAGCTCTTTTGAGTGTGTACATTTAACTCCTAGTGGGTGTGGCCTGAACCTTTGAAAATGAAGTTATCACCTTACAATTCTAACAAACAGTCATTGACTGAGGTCAAATATGAACACAATTGTGTTTGCCATCATGTACGCTTCAAGATAAAATATTCTGATACCTTGTATGTGGCATGGTTTTGGAATTATTAATGCAAGTATGAACAAGTAATATTTGACACCTAGAGGAGCAGTAGGCGGTAACTGCAGATACACCTGGAGGTGTCACTCGGATGTAATGAGTTCAGCAGCTTAATGGCTAAGACTCTTCCCCTTACATATTTTCTCACATTCAGCACATTGATAGAGTCACTGGGCACATACTACAAAAGACATAGCACTGCTGACCAGATAAGGCAGGAACAATACAGTGGTTGAGGGGCAGCTGCTTTTCTTGTGGGGAATGGCGAGGGAAAGTCCACCTCAGGAGCATCCCTGGGTAGGGAAAAGAAAGTGGATATGCACCAACAACAGCAAATTACGTTGGTGCTCAACAGTAAAATATTAAGTAAATCCCTCCTAAGGGTGGTGTGATGTGTGATGACTGTCGCACCACCACCATGTTGTAAGGGTACATTATAAGTTCCTCTTGGGAGATAGTTGGCCCCACTGAATTACATGGTGCTACCTTAGTGGATAGAAAGAACTAAAGAGGAGTGTAAGTTAAATGACCTGTAGTAAGGCAGGGAGTAAAAGGCCTACATTTTTCATCACCAAGATTTCTAAGTGGTTAAGTTGTTTCCCTTTTCCAAAAATAAAATTGTTAAAGTCAGTATTTTAAATGTGCAGCCTTGATTTCAGAGTTTCTCAAGCCTTGCTGAGAAACCTTTAGCTCATCTTCTCAGACCATAAGTCCTCGTCCACCAAATAAAAGGAAAGACTACTCAGCCTTACCCAAGACGTCAAGCAATGATTTTGAGCCTCATAGAGGACTATCATGCTTCAGAATGTACATGAAAAGGCAAATGGCTTTCAGTGATTGACTGCCCTATTTTCAGAGTGCAAATCCTGTACCATAAAAATGAATTACTTTCTCCGTATTGGTTTGCCTTTGATACTTAACCTCAATTACAGAAATTCCTCAAGAGTCAGAATTTCAAATGTACACCTTTTTTTTCTTTTGTTTACATCTTGAAGTCTTCACGGGAAAAAAACAGGAAACTCTCCAGGGGATAGCCCCACCATTTTAAAATATACTCTGTGTAGCACAAGTTACAGGATGTTTACAGACAACATTGTTGTGCTCTCTGCTTCTCTGCTCCTGCACACACAGCACAACTTGCTTGTCCTGTTTTTGTTTTGCTTTGCACTTAATAGTAAGTCCTAAGAAAATTCTGTGTACCTAGCATGCTCTGTTCCTTTTGCCTTAATTGCAGTGACTTACAACTGGAAAAAAAGCCATTGATGTTTTTACTGATACAGCTAGGTGTTCCCCGGAAGTAAAATGGCCTGCTTTAAAATGAACCCTTTCATTCCCATGCTAATTGTTTCTATTTTTGCAGCATTACTGTTTGATGGAGACACTGCCCTTTACCGCATATGGTTAAGTGGAAAATGGAGTCATGATTTGTAATCTTTTACTCCTCTGTGCATTCATTACGTCATATCCTTCCTGTTACGACATCTCTCCTAACCTGATCCATTTGCAGTGTCATTAAATGTTCTTTATTTTCAGCCCTGTTGTCATTTATGATATGTTTACATGCTTTTGATGCAACCTGCTCTTTCATTTTGTTTCTGTGAGTGTATGTACTGTAGTGCACTTCATTTTATTTTCATTGGTCTTTCTACAACATGTTTTGAAGAGTTTGATTCTCTTGTTTACCTCCATTAGTTAACTCTGTGCTGCTTTATGTTATAAAGCACTGTGTAGGAACAAGGGTTCATTTCCGTATGGATTACAGTAACAAGTTTTTACAAGGCATTTATTTGACTTTGTCTAATGTTCTCCCCTTTTGAGCTGTGAGTGATTTTGAAATCATTAGGAACATTGGGCTTGCTTATCATGTTTAGTTTCTGATTAACTGAAAGCATCTGTATTTGTTTCTTTTTTTTTATTTGCTGAGCAAAAGGGCTAATCCTGTTACAGACCTTGGTTTACCTTGCAGAGCAGGCTGTCTTTAGATGGTCACTCCCACCACCAACTGATGTCATTGAAATAGCATATGATATTGACTTTTCCAAAGAGCATGGTATCACAGTTTGCACCTGCTGGCCTAAAAGTACTAGCTGGTTGTTTCAGTTACAGTATACTTTAATTCACTTCTTTTATTCTTATAAAAGACTTGGTGTTTGCATTAAATTTTTGTCTCCCTTCCATCTCTTGCTCCAGCTGCTACAGGTCACAGGTATGCCGCAGCGTAGGGTGAAAATAGTGATAACAGGAGATGATTTTGGATATTGCCCAAGGAGGAACCAAGGCATTGTAGAGTGTTTTCTGGCTGGCGCAATTTCGAATGTCTCCTTGCTGGTAAATGCCAGTGCAGCTAAAGATGCTGCAGAACTGGCAAAGAGGTAAGTTATATATCTTAATGGGGTGGAATTGTGTTTAACTAAGCAGCCATATGTTAGTGGAGAAAGGTGCAGCTTTCCAAATAAGGTGTTGTTCAGAATTGTATTTATGAACCATGAAAGTGGAAAGGGTAGACATTGGCACGTGCAAAGTATTCTGTGTCACTATATTACATTATGATATAGTCAACAATTTATTCACATGCAGGGTACCATTTGGGCAGCTGTTAATACCTGGTCAAGGAATTACTTTGCATCTACAAAAGCTAGAATAGTATTGGAATGGTACCAATTTTTGGAAAGAGAGAACACGAGTCTTGGTATTTTAACTGGAGTCATCAGTCCCATAGTTTTTCTGAGAAATATATTATCCCACGTTAATACTGTATAAATGGCCATTTATCAGTACAGTATACTGTTAAATGATAAATTCATTAGAATCATAATTTTATTTATTTTACTAAATGTCTAGTTTTATAGGTTTTCCAGGTACTTGATCTCTGTATAACCTTATTTCCAGAATTCCTTAAAATTTAGAATGAATCTGTTTCATTTGTTACTCTGTTAGAGAATTGTTGGCTGTCTTCTCAGACATATTCCCCATCAGTGTTTACTTGCCACCTTGGATACCCGTATTGCTTTTCTCTCTCATGTAGTAGAACTGCTGAGGCTGTACTGTTTGGGAATGTAGTCTTCACTGCATGCCTGCTTTCTGTGCTGACTCCTTTGAAAGCTTCTGTGCTGAGGTGCCAGAGTGTGTTATTAAACTATTTGCTTTATCTGTGGCTGTGTTTTTTTCTTTCTCTGCTGTTTTACCTAGAGTGTTTTAATGGAGTAAGGCATACAGTGCTGCATACATGACTGCTTAAACTAGAACAGAGCAGGTTCCATTGTGTGCACAGTGACACTAGCACTGACTAAGCCTCCAAATCTTGGAGAGACAGGCCATCTGCTAGGTATCCAGCATTCTTCCTGGCTGATCTCTAGAAACCTGAATTCAGTACAGAACTCTGTTTAACATTGGTTTTGCTGTCCCTTGCTATTGAAAGGTAGCATTTGATTTCAAAAACAGTTTGCCTTCTGAAATTATTAAAATACATTTTTTCTGAGTTGAACATGGATGCTGAGTACATTGTACAATTCTTGTCAAGTTGCCATTCCGTTTTTTAACACACAACTCTAACTCATTACTGCTGCACAGTACTGGAATGTTGTAATTTTTGTAGAAGTTCTGTTAAACTCACATGTTTTAAAGTACAGAAATTGTTTTGGATAATGCATGTTTCAAAGGCTACAGTGGTGAGTTTATGTTTCAGTATCTAGCCCTGGGTTATTGTGAATGTCTAACACTGTGCTAGTGTATCAGTTGACCTTACAGACAACTTTATGAATTGGTCATTAACAAAGGGGATCCCAAGAGTTCCCGTATCTTCATTTCTGCATAGTACGCATGCCAATCTTATGGCACCTTATAATATTTTATAATTTAGGAAAATAAGTCTGGACATGGGAAAAGGTATTTATGCATTGCACTGATGAACAACAAGACATTTGTAGGTCAGTAGTTGAGAAGGCAGTTTTTCTAGCACAGGCTCTTGCATGTTTGTAGGACATTAGAGCAGAAATACAAGTTGTATGGAGTATCTGTAGGTGTTTTTCCATTTTAGATATGTAGGATATGATATAAGAATTTAGTGTCCAAAAAGTTGATGTAAAGAAGGATGCTTTGAAGCCTGAATAAAATGGATGTATGAGGTTTTAGCTTTATCCTGGAATTGCAGCTTTAATGAAGTGGTGTGGTTAAGAGTGACGGTACAGTTGTTCAGTGTATGCTTGTGGCATTATCATCACATGCCTGGTGTTTTATTTGTAAATGTCTCTCTGGTGCAGGGGAAAGCTGATTTGATACTGGCCAAGCTAGAAGGGGTATATAACGATATGATGGCCATATGGACAAAGCTGCATTTCATGTATACAGAGATATAATTTGTTAAAGAGCTGTAACACTGGTGGTGTAGTGGTGAGCTTCAAAAAGCAAGTTTGAAATTATATATGAAATTTTTACTTATGCGAATACTTTATTAACTTGGGACTTAGAATTAAAAGAGGCGTTGAGAAAATAAGATGTCTAAATACTTTTGCTGTTTGACCCAGGGTAGATGCAGTCTCAATGGGTCTGTAACACTTATTTTATAAGGGTTTCTTAGCTTTTAAGGAGTACCAGATGATACTGATGATTAATTTAAGATGGAGTTAGTTCCAAATGGTTCTGAAGTCATTCTAAACTTCATTTGTCAGATAGACCTGATTTTTACTGTTTTTTCTAAAGGACAATATCATCAGCATAAAGAATATGGTGTCATGAGGCCAAATCCCAGGTAGGTTCATTTATGAAAAGTGAAAGGAAGAGGGATTCAGTTTTAAAACCTTGAGGTACCCCTTTATTAACCATTGCAGTACATTATCACACAACTGCAGTAATATATGTATATGTGTGTTTGCACACAAGTATAACTATTTTGCCTGTGGTTAGAACTCAGTTTTGTCAAATGGAATATTCAGCAAATATACTTTGAAGCAGATGAAAGGGCATATGCTAAACATAAACAAAAATAAACTGCTTTATGGATGAGCAAAGTCCCCCACACCCCTAAATATAGGAATTTGTCATCTGTTCCCTTAGCTTAAATAATCTCTAGGATTATTTTGTGTTGGAAAGGGAAGAAATATGCCCAGCTTGGCAACAGTTCCATATTTTAGGGAACTGTGCCTCAGTTTAAAGTTCTATGAGAAAGCTTTTTTTCAAGCAGTAAAATGCCGAAGGGCGGAATGAGTGATGGTACATTAAACCTTGGCAGCATTTGTAAATAATACAGTATATGAAAATCCACACGGAGTTAATGCCCTCGCAGTTGTAAGCAAATAAAATGTCCAAATGTAAATGAAAATAGTCAGCGGCGTGAGCAAAACAATGAAGGAGACCAAAAGTACCATTAACAGCTATTCAGCTAATAAAGGCAAAACTCGTAACAGTTCGTTGCATCAAATCCTTTAGATAGAACAAGATAACATAATCCACATAGGTAAAAAACAAGTAGAATTTTTATTGGTGCACCTCAGGTTAGCGCTTTCGGCATAAGCTTCATCAGACCTGAGTTGTGGTGTCATACATCCTGTTTAAATACTTTATAGGGCGGGAAAACATATTTAATTACATTTAATTAAGCTTAATTAATTAATCTGTTTGTATCCACTCAAATTACACTAACATTTCATTCAATTGTATTCAAAACTGTTCAACTAAATTTCATAAAAACATCTATATTGCACAATTTATCATAACTTGCAAAACGCTTTAAAACATTAACTTAAAAACTATACATGCATGCATCTTTTAATGCATAAACATATGTGATACGTATTTCTAAAATAGTAAATATTAAATATTCCTAGCATGATAAAACATGTAAGAGATGTTTTATCATGCTAGGAATATTTAATATTTACTATTTTAGAAATACGTATCACATATGTTTATGCATTAAAAGATGCATGCATGTATAGTTTTTAAGTTAATGTTTTAAAGCGTTTTGCAAGTTATGATAAATTGTGCAATATAGATGTTTTTATGAAATTTAGTTGAACAGTTTTGAATACAATTGAATGAAATGTTAGTGTAATTTGAGTGGATACAAACAGATTAATTAATTAAGCTTAATTAAATGTAATTAAATATGTTTTCCTCTATAAAGTATTTAAACAGGATGTATGACACCACAACTCAGGTCTGATGAAGCTTATGCCAAAGCTAACCTGAGGTGCACCAATAAAAATTCTACTTGTTTTTTACCTATGTGGATTATGTTATCTTGTTCTATCTAAAGGATTTGATGCAACGAACTGTTACGAGTTTTGCCTTTATTAGCTGAATAGCTGTTAATGGTACTTTTGGTCTCCTTCATTGTTTTGCTCACGCCGCTGACTATTTTCATTTACATTTGGACATTTTATTGGCAGCATTTGTGTTTGTTTGTAAGGCGGAATAAAACAAGTGCTGTTTACTATCATTCTTGTACAACCATGAAAAGGTCAGTTTATACACAGCAATGCTAATTCCAAGTTCAGCTCATACACAGCAATGCTAATTCCAAGTTCAGCTCATACACAGCAATGCTAATTCCAAGTTCAGCTCATTCACATCAGTGCTAATTCCAGTCTGTTCTATAATAAATATTTGCTCATCTTTGTACACATAGAGTATCTTTCTAAGAGTACAGAATTCTATCAGCTAGCTGTATACATTACAAGCATGTGTGACTGTATATATTTACATTTACATGTCTGATATCTGCTTGTCTTGTTACTAATTTCCTATTTCGAATAATTGTTGCTGGGTTGTAACTGAAAAGGGAGCCCATCCGCCTGGTTATTAAAAGAATGAATGAATAAATAAATGACAATACAGAAAGTTTATCTGTTTATAGTTAAAATCTGACAGCATGCTGGTGCTGCAATTAAAAATGCTGTTTATTACTTCTCAGCATAAATGTTGACATCTTAAAATAGTGACCATCTACCAGTGTAAGCACTGTGACTGGGTTTCAGTCAGTGAGTACATGGTTCTTGACAGCCTAGTTCTGATTGTTTACATATTTCATCATTCCTCTGATGTGGCTCATTGCCAGAAATTGCTGCATAACACATAGAAACATATTTCAAACATTTCCCCATAGACATATTGGCAAAAAGCCTTGCCTTATAAATAAGTGATATACAAGTTTGTTCCTCACCAGCACATATTATATTTAAGTAGTCTATCACAAGTAGTCTGAGACTGGTAGTGAGAAATCAAAGTGTGTGTGTGTGTGTGTGTGTGTGTGTGTGTGTGTGTGTGTGTGTGTGTGTGTGTGTGTCTGTAAGTGGTTTGCTGCTGGATCAGTGGTGGAAAACTCTGTAGTCAAGAATAATGAATGGAAATATTCTGACATGTTGATTGTTTTTCAATACTTGACACCTGTGTTTATTTTTCCATGCCTTTGTTTGTTAATGTTTGACTAGCAGATCAAGATAAGTGTAACCATATCTCTCAGTTGTCCAGAATTTCACAGCTTGTCCAGCTTTTGTCTGATATTTTGGCTAACAGACATTTATTTGCATTTCACACTTCATATCCTTCAGAAAATGCACGTTCATGAAAAAAGTGTTATTCCACCAACTTTCTAAGTTTGTAAAAGAGATATTTAAAATCTGTCCCTTACCTTTGGGTATTTGTTCCCCCTTTATTTTTGGCCTTGTCCATAATTCATGCACTAAGAGGTTAAGAAATATGAATACATGTCTGTTTGCAATTGTCTTTCCTTTCAGCTAAGGAGTTGTACATGTATTGTAAAGGAAGTAATAATTACTTCACTGAATACTCTTCTGAATCACCTGTAACACTGTGTTTGAATGTAGATATAAGGTTCATATGTGTAAACTTGGCTAACAACCACAGGGGCCTTTTTAAGCCTAGCCATACTTCCCAAATGTATCTGATATTTTTTCCCTAATGTTATTTTAAGAGGTATATGTAGGCTAGGGCTTAAAGGATCCGCGCTGGTACAGTGGTAGCGTTGTTACCTTACAGCAAGAGGTTCTCTTGTTCGATTCTCGGCTGGAGTGCCTTCTGTGTGGAGTCTGCATGTCCTCCCCACGGTCGGGTGGCCTCCGAAAGACATGCGTGAATGGGCGTGCCTTCGCTGAAGGTTGGGCATCGGACTGGTAACTCGGCACCATAAAAATCGACTGCGGACTGGAGTTCCAGGAAAAATCCAAAAAGACAAACATGTAGGCTAGGGCTTGGTTGGCCAAGCATTTACAGGCTGTCTGACTGTATGCATTGTGTGTATGTGTGTGCACTGAATTATTCTGTTAATTCTGCTGCTACGAAGACAGGGTGCTTTATTTTGCAAGCCAATGCAGAACTGACATCAAAATTTATTATAACAATTTTTGTTATGGAAAAATATGATCAACATTTTGCAAACATAGATATATATAAACATTTGTTCTGTGGCATTGGTTGCAGTGACTGCTGCTGTTTAGAGGCTGAATGAAGTATTTAAAATGCAGAACAAAATGGTCTGTGGTAATAAATCAAGGACCAGTGGTATTAGTCTTATTGTCTTCTTTTGCTAAAGTCACTGTTGATTTCCTCTCCATTTCAGGCACAACATTCCAATAGGTCTACATGCCAACCTTTCAGAAGGTCTTCCTATTTGTGAACAACTCCGCAAGGAGTCCTCTCTTCTCAACGAAGATGGCTTTTTCCATGGAAAAATGGGATTCAGAAAGGCTCTGAAGAATGGGCTCATCAAGATGTCAGAGGTAGAGAATGAAAGCAGCCACTTTAGAATGGAGATTGGATGGAAGAGCTACTTTTATGGCCCCTTGCATACAAACATTAAGAAGTTAAAAAACGAGCATATACCATACACCCATATGCATGTGTACAACACGCACACACACACAAACCTATATATGTATTCAGAACTCTTAAGCTGGCTGTGTGCCACTGGTGATCTTTGACTAGTGAGGAAGGGTACCATAAGTATTAGGTACATGCAGTTGTGTGGTCACTGCCTATTCGATAAGGAGAAGCAGACTTTTAGCAGAGCTAGGAGACAGGCTGCTAATATGTGGTCATGGGCACGTGTAGCATACTGCAGACAGACTTGCCCAGGATCAGCCATATTGTGCATGTGTAATACACACAGTATGTAAGCGAGTGGGTCATAAGGGATGAGAGTAGAAGACATATAAATAAGAAAAAAAATTGCATTGCATATTTACAAGTGTAGTTTAGCACAGTACTAGTATTAAGGGCCAAATGTTTTATTTCACTATGTTGTTCTTGTAGAGAGACCTCAACTCAGCCTATAGATTGATAATGCAGTTTTTACATTTTTGAACCCAAAACTATGTATGTATGATTGCATATTATTTAGACTTGGTTCTTTGTCATTGCTTCACAAAATTAATCTTATCTATAATGAATACAGTAACAAAGAGGGGAGGCACATACACATTTCAGACAAATTCTGTGATGGAACTTCATCCACAACCTGTGTGATATTAACTTTTTTCCCAGCTATGCCTTGAGACTTGGATTAAAAGCTACCAAAACCTGTGACTTTAATGGGAAAATAGCATGTTAATATTGTGACAGTAAAAAAAAAAATGGTACATTAAGATATCTTTGACTAGAAAGTAAGCACACCACGTACACAGTTGATAGACGTAAAACATAGATAGCTAACAGTAGATAAGGACTATTTTATCCATCCTAGGTTATCCATTCCATTCCCTTCCTTCATTAAATAAGCTAATGATCCTACTTAAATAATTTGTGTATCTATATCTGTGTGTGTCTCTTTCTCTCTCTATATATATATTACACATATCTATCTATCTATCTATATATATATATATATATATATATGTGTGTGTGTGTGTGTGTGTGTATGTATGTGTATATATATATATATATATATATATATATATATATATATATATATAGGTTTATGTATTTTTTTCACTATCCTTTAAAGAACTATCTTATATCGGTTACTGAGTCTTGTGTCTTCAGCCACTAAGCCACTATTTAGTGTAAGGGATGTAACTACAAACTAACTGTAGCAGCAGTATATATACAAGGTGCTCAGCCTTAAGAGCATATGAGGTGTAAATACTGCTGCCTTGGGTTATGAGATGCACCAGCCATACCCAGTTTACACTGTACACTGTATAGCTGCAAATAACAATTATAAACACTACTACCTTATTTTTAGCCTGATGCCTTCTACTGCTGCATTACCACCAGTAAATGTATCATGGCTAAAACTGCTTTGCATACATGGGTATACATCCTCACGCACATTGTCAAGAAGGGGCTGTAATTACTTTTATCAGTGCCACTACCACTTTTTCCTTTTACAGTATAATTCTGACACCAGCCAGACTCATGTGACTTACTACAATCACAACTGCTGTACACTTGTTAATTTACAGAAGCTATAGCTAAGTAGTTTCTTCTTTCAATAGGTGGATGGCAACAGTTATAATTCATCACTATTATGCAGTTATCTTTATATACATCAATAAATAGCTCACCATAAGCTTTTGGAATGAAATAAGGATTATTTTAATTTGTTAACTAGGATAGTAGATGGATCCATTGTAGACACATTTCAGCTACTGTCTGCAAATGGCATTAAACACATTTGTACAAAACGCAAATGCAATTTGCAGATGTCAACACATTATAAATGTAACAGTTCTGGTATAAGTAGGTATAGATCAAACAGTCCCCATATTTAAGATAGTTAGGTAATTAATACAGGTAAACAGGCATATACAGTATATACTGAGCAACTGTAGGATTCATCTGCCTGAGAATTACAACCAATGATATGCAGCTGTATTGGGTAAGAGGCATGAATATGCAGAATAAATAATAGTAGAAAATTTGAAGCAGCTTATGCCCCTTTTTGCAAGTGTTCTAAAGTTTTTGCCCGAATTATAAACTCTGGGCTAATATTAGAGAAAGCATGGTCTAGTGAGGCTATGTTATTTGTGGGTTTTTGAAGTAAAGTTGAATTGTTAACAGCGAAAGTGTAATTGGTAGTGAGTATTTCTAGTAAGTAAGCTGTCTCAGAGAGAAAGGAAAGAGCTGTTATAGAGGAGTTATGAACGAGTGCATGCATTAAGAGATCAGCACAATTTTGAACTGTCAGCCTTGTAGCATACTCCTATTTAGTGTTTATTTTGTGGAGAAAGAATACTAAAACATCAGATTCTGGTAAATAGTGTTTGTAGGTCTTTCAGATTTTTCATTGAGCCACTGGTAAGAAGAGGAACACCAAATTCAAGTGTCACTGACTGAAATCATTAAACACTGTTTAAAAAATATACAGACAGACGTGCACAGCAGAGAGAAATATGAAGTAGATTTGAACAAACATATAGCTGTTCCACCATTACCACCAACTGAAGATAACTATAATCTGTCCAACTCTGACTTTTATGACTATTTGGCAGTTGCAAAAGCAAAACAGGAAATTATAATCATGAGCTCCCTAACTCTTATCATGGCTGTCTCTCTTCTGATCTGCAGTCCATGTAAATATTTTCTTTGCTATACCCCCGGCTTGACAACTTTTCTCCAGACACTCCCAGGGGAAATCACAGATTGCCTGGATCAGCTGCTATACTGAAACTTGAGAGTAGTGTCTAGAAATAAGTTACACCAAGATTTATATAGTGAGTACAGTCCCTTTAGGAAAATCCCCTAGTTTGGATAAGCATTACCAAGAACTGGGGGGTTCTGGGCATAGTTTCAGGTGATCGTATATTAAAGTGGTAGCTCTTCTCCTTGTATAGCCCCTGGAACAGATCCATTCTCTTTTACAAAAGGGGCTTTAGAGTCTCTTGCTCCTGTTGGACAGTCAAGTCATGTTGTCTTTCATTACCAAACAGAATGGCATGGATTCATGGCTCCTGTGCAGAAAAGCAGTTGTTGTCTTGTAATAGAGAAGTAAATGTCATTATTTGTCCACAGTTACTGAAATAAGCTTATCCATGGACTTCTTCCAGTTGCAGCTGGCCAAAGTGGCAAAGACAATACAGTGCATGCATTGAATACAAAACCATAAAGACATCTAGTTTAGTCATAAATAACCTATTTCAGTGTGTCTTTAATTTTTATTTTTGCTAGAATGATGTTGTAGGGAAAGAAATGAGTAGCTGTTTCACGAGTTAGGTGACCTACTGTTTTGTTAGAAAGCAATCATTTGTTGCTTTATTACTGATGCAGTCTCATAGACTTATTTAAAAGATGCAGAGATATGCTGTTTACCTTTAATACCGAAGGCATGTGGGAAAGGATTATAATGCTTTGGTTTGGTCACTGAGAAAGCATTGCATATGCTGTGTGGCTTATGTTTAAAAATGGCATACATATTTTCAGATTTTTTTTTGGGGGGGGGGGGAGTGGTGACACAGTTCAAGGTACTCAATATGCCTTTCCAGTAGTTCAAATTTAGTAACATAAAAATGGTAAAACACAAATGTCAGAAATGTGGAACCATACTACTCTATCTAGTGAGGTACAACTTTAATAAGTAACCGGCAAGATGAATTTTCAGATTCATTCATTAAAATTACCTGACATGCTGTGTCCAGTTCAAGAGGCCAATACTTTTGTGAATTAAAACACAGTTTATCTTCAGTTGAGCAGTAAGCCATTTTATTTTTTATTTTATTAACTGGGAGCACACACTTACCTTTGCTAGGAAGACAGGAAGGCTTTGGGTTCTGTTCTTCACTAGGTACTTGGGTTCATGTTCCAGTACTGCCAAAAAACCAAATTCCAGAACATCCAGGGTGGCATAACAGAAATCCTCCACCATCCTGGCCCTTGGTTTTGAACTCTAGCATATAGGGTAGATGCGTGGCATAGCATGTTACTTCATGTCAAAGTCCTTTTGGAATCCCAAGAACAATGGTGCAGTGTATCAGGGAGGGGTGCTGTGCACCTGAGTTACTGTTCTATTAATGAGATGTTAAGTAGAGGTCCCATCTGTCCAGACTGGTAGTAGTCCTTATGGATGTTGGAGTCCAAAGAATTTACTGGAAAAACAGTGGAATTACCCTGATTCGCCCCCCCAAAAAAAACAGATGCAAATGTTTGAAGTATACAGAGTAAAATACATAATTTCTACTATCAAGCAATGTATTCCATTACTTCCCTCAAATAATTTCTTAGTTCTGTTAGACGTACCTCATCAATCGCATGATTATTGTAAATACTGCGTACAGCTGCTGTTCTCTACTTCCATTCTCTAAAGCATTTATGTCTCACTGTCTTCAAACACTTGATATAGTTAACACAACTGTAAATAATTTGTACAATCTAATATCTGACGTTACATAACTTTTATAGTCAAAATACTGCCTGTTATTTTCATTGCCCTTTACGTATGTCTGACTGTTAAATTCACGTTACTAGTTAATGTCATTACATTACTAGATGACTCTGCGCTTTTCTATTCAGTGTGTGCACTATATTGTATTTGGCACTGTGGAACACTGTGGCTAGAAGGGGGCCCTGGACAAGCTCATTTTGTTAACTGTGCCCACATAAGCAAATAAAAGTCCTGGACAAAGTACCTTTAGTCAGTATAAATGGCTACTGTGGTTTGCCTTGAAAGCAGCCCATAGATCTAGTGGGACTAACCCATAAAGTAAACTGTAAATTGCTCAGTTTAGAAAGTTTACATTAGTGGCCTGGAGTGTCTGATAAATAGAAGCATTGCTACAACTTTAACCACTTCTCATCTGACATGGTCCAGGCCAAGACAGGAAATAGGATGTCTAATTAATTACCACAAGGCAGCAGTGCCTTTTTCTGCTTTGTTGTACAAACCACGCCCACACATATTAACACAAGATGAACTGCAAAACTAACCACGTTTATTTATTTATTTCAGTTTGGTGACCGGGGAAGTCCACTGGGCCAAGAAGAGCCCGTTTTCAGTGGAGGGCTGGGGAGAAAAGCTCCAAGGACAGTTACAAACATACATAAAGTTACATACATAAGTAAAATATTCAGTTTACAAACATATTTGATATTATATAGTTATATACAACATATATACAACAAGCTTGAGAATACAGTAAAAATGCATATGAGGTATACTACAGTTGTTCAAAAAAATACAGAATATTATTAAATGTAAGAAAATACAAATAGTAATAGGTGATTGTTGTCAGTTTTGTTTAGACAGTGTTAGGATGATTTTTTGATGCAGGAAGATAACCGTGGTAATCAATGTGAAGAAGAAGAATAGTGCAGTGTTAGTTAAAGGGGTGTAATAATAGAACAAAGTTATATTATGAGAAGAAGGAGGGATCTGAGGGGAGCTAGGGAGGAGGTTATGTTGGAGAGTGGGTTGGGCAAATTCATTTGGAGGAAAGGTATGAGAACAAGAGAGATTTGAAGTTGGTAAGGTTTGGAGTATTGCGAAGGGAGGCAGGAAGGGAGTTCCATAGTTTGGATATGGAGTATGATAGCAGGAGGTAGCCTGCTATCATACTCCATATGCTTATGACATCATCTTACCTACCATCAGGTGTACTCCTGGAAAAATAAAAAGTGTGCATCAGCTCTTTGGTATTTGGTTTCAGTGTACATTTACAGTGCAGCTCCATATGCTTATGACAGTGTACCTTTTGAATATGTGTTATTAAATATAATAGAACCTGCCATTCAGGTTTCAGTTTTTATAGCAGTTCCAGGCTCTACATCTGGATGCCAGTGGCGCTGTCATACAGCTGTAAATGCCACACAATTAATGCCTGAGAAAAGAATTTGAATAATTGTGCCCTACCTTGAACACAGAGAGTTGCCTCCTGGAAGATATTTGTATTCTTTGTAAATCCTTCCTTGGTAAAAGTGATTGATTACTGTGTATTCTAATGACACAAAAAGCTGTACAAATGCAAGGATATACAAGAGAAAGCCTCAGTTTGTCAGTTTAAATTTTAAACAAATCTAAGATTTCCTGCCAGTTGTATAAAATCTGATAATATTGTGAGTTGCAGATGGAACATCATCATTTGATCATGAACTTCAGTTTTATGTCTTGCAAAGTAATGCTAGCCTACAGAACATCATGCTTTGAAACTTAAGTCTAGTTTTGTAACCCGCAGTGTACTATTGAAAAGTTAGCCCTTAGTATTTCACTTAAACATACAGTGCATTTGCAGATACTGAAGGGCAAACAATGATGTACTTAGCCACAGTACAGACGTGCAGTTTATCAATGGTACCTTTATTACCACATCTAAATATCCCTTTCTTTTACTGAGATGGCCCAGAATCCAAACCAGCTTCAGGATACCAGGTCATTTCAAACTACAACCTAGTGTATCATCAGAGAAGCTGGTAGTGAACCTGTATCTGTGAGATGCAGTGTGTGTTGACAGAGAAAAAATGCTACATGAGTAGATCATTCTTGTCATAAATTCTAGTAGTATAGTGATGAAGTCGTAAACAGCAGTATATCTAACATCTGAATTACCATCACTGACTTGAGTTTGGTAGTGTAGTGCATTTACCAACAGTGTGACTATAACCTGCATTGTGAATAAATCTCTGAGGAATACAGGCACAATAAAGCTGACTGGATTCATTTGTTGATCCACATACTAATATCTGTAATATTTAGGACTGAAAAGGAGTGCACAAGAGTAGAGCATAATATATTTAAGCAATAACCCATGCCTGGGTGTGGGCAATGCTGGATTTACCCACGGTTGGTGTGGTTTGGAAATGAGGGCGAAGCCCGAATGGCCAAACAAAGACAACCGGGGGTAAATCCAGCATTACCCACGCCCAGAAGTAGGTTATTGCTATTATACAATGACATTATTTAAGAAAGGAAATACTTACTTTTCTTAAATAATGGCATTGTATAATGCCTCCATGATGCCCTTCCGCAGCTGTCTGGTATTCTGCGGCAGTTCTGATGTACTGCGCATGCGTATGCTTACGCAGTACATCAGAGCTGTGGGTGGAAGCAACAGAGAAAGCAAAATCTTTGTTGCTTTTTACAAAGAGTCTTGCTATGTTAAAGGAGTTTAACATAGCGAGACAGCTTTAAAAAAAGCAACGGAGAAAGGAAGATCTCCGTTACTTTTTTTAAAGCTGTCTTGCTATGTTAAACTCCTTTAACATAGCGAGACAGTGTCTAAAAAGCAACAGAGATCTTGCGTTCTCCGTTGCTGTAAAAAAAGACTTATACTAATGGAAAAAGGCCGGGTGACCGGACCTTTTTCCATTAGTGTAAGTCTGATTTACAACGTGCACGTTGACCAATCAGCGTGCAGGTTTTGGAATATTAATGGGGGGAGGTCGTTGTATAAGATATCAGTTAAGACAATGACTCGCTTAGCCTCTCTGTTTCAGGATCTGTTGCATAAGGTACACCTACTTGACTAATAGCTTATTTCATTTTTATTTTCTCATCCTTTTTAAAAATAGTTCAGTTTGTCCTTTTCATTCTTTTTTTTTTATCCTGTTATCTCATCAGGCAGATTGTTCTGGTTATCCACCACAGTCTCTGAATTACTTCATGCCTTCCTTGAGATGTCCACCTTCTAACTTCAGCTTGAGTCTTCAGGTTGTCATATTTTTCAAAACATGGTCCCTGTTTAAGTTCTGTAAGTATGCCCACCCTCTTATCTCCACATAAACACACACTCCCCAGCACTGCCAAAGGAATGATATGTTCCGTTTCATATCCAGTTTAAGTGCAGTATTAGAGTATTCATCTTCTTCATCAGTACATTGGTAAACTGCATGGGCTTTTCAATGTACATATTATATACATATATTTCTGTACATAGAAAAGAAAATCATTTGTTGATTATTTTCTTAGCGCAAGTATCTAGGCATATATATATATATATATATATATATATATATATATATATATATATATATATATATATATATACACATACACTCATTTCCATTTCTAAATTTACTGCAATTTATCTGAATGGGGATTTTTCTGTCTTTTACCAACTTCCTTCCACTACAAAGTCAAGAAGGGATATGTACGCAGCTACTTTCATGCAAGCATGCCTTACAAGGCATCTTCTTCCTACATCACCTGGGATGTTGTAATATATACACTGAGTCACTCCATGGAGGTTTATTTTCTTTTTAACACATTTATTAAATTATCACATAAAACATACAGAAACGTACATCAATATAAAAGAAATTTCCAGTTACGTACACTATACATAACATATGTTCTTTTTTATAACTAGCATCAGTTCAGCATTACATAAGTTGCTCAGTTCCTGCTTTCCCTTAAACCTCACTCCTCCTCCTGAAGATTATTCTGCATTTATTGTTCATACAATTTCCATCTATTTCTATGTAATTTGCTCCTTCCCTTTTCTAAAGATGCCACTTTCAGTTATTTTATATCTGTCACAAAATTCAGTACTTTAAATACAGCTGTTTACACTTTGATTTCCATTTTCTAGTAATTGCTTTTTTGCTAGCCAACATAATTAAACTTAACAAGGCCTTCTTGTGTCTGAGCAGTTCAGAGCCAGTATTCCAGTTCAAAAACACCATTTCCCTAGTTACCCCCACATTTGCCCAGTATTGCTAACGGAGTACGCAGTGGAGAATTTTTAAAATCTGCCAACCCGTTTCACTCTTGAAGCATATGGTCCCAATTACCTCACATATCCTCCTAATTAACCTTATTATTGTATCAGAGAATGAAGATGTTTCCATCACCATACTCATAAAACCCAGGCTTACTTTGCCAGATGATTTCTCTGCATCAAGACACACCAACAACAGTGGCACTTTCTTACATTCTGCTTCCCTCTGGATCATAACTGCTCTATTAATGTTGTCAAATGTTTGCCTCCCCTCCACAAAACCACATAGATCCATATCTGTCAATTTTGGCAGCATCTTTGTCATTTATTTAGCTACTATAGACATAAACACTATATAATCATGGTTTAAAATTGAAATGTATCTGTGTCTGAAGTGTCTTTAGGTATTACAGCCACCACAACTTTCTTCCAAGATGTTGGTGCTTCCCTCCTTTTAAAATACAGGTAAAACCTTCCAGATCTGTATCACTTTCTTCCCTAACTTCCAGACTTCAACAGGAATAACATCTGTTCCTGGAAGCTTTTCTGCAGATTAATTGTACATCACCATTTTAATTTCATTTCTTCCTATCTTAACTGTTAATTCTTGAGCCTCGTCTACCTCTAACCTTGGTGTACTTAAGTCTTGCATAAATATTTCCATTTATGCTCTTTCTTGATTTCCACATTTCTCTGCTTAATGCAAATTTTCATAAAATTTCTGAAATATCTGTACTACCTGTCTGGTTACTTTTCTAGTTATAGGCTGCCTAAGGTTAGTGACAACCCTTTCTACTTTCTGTTGTCTAAGTTGTTGTGCTGTGGAGTTATCATCAATTATAGTTGCTTAACAGCAATCTTTCTAAACTCATGCATATTATCCAGATAGTCCCTTATTTTCTCTTTAGCAGTCTGCAATTGCACCTCTAGTTTTTCTGTGAGATTCCCCTTATTCTGCAAAACTTTAACCTTTGTCAGCCCTCTGAATAACTCCTATTATTTCTTAACCATATACTCACTAGCTGTAACTTCTGAAGAAATTTTTATTAGCCCTAATAACGCTTGAATAATTTCCACTACCTCTTTACTAACATGCCCCACCATATAGGCATCCAAGGAACTCTGGGACAAAACTGAGTTGAGTTGCACGGCTAAGACCCTGGTGGTTGTTAGCCTAGTTATAAACCTATGAACCTTATAATTTCCATTACTCATTCCTTAAATTCCTCTCTTTTTGACAGGTGGGAAAGTACTAGTGTCTCTTTTTAATTCATTACCCTACATTTTTATCTTAGCTTTTATTGGTGCATGATCTGAAGTAGTTATTGGATGTATGTCAAAGCTTTCAATTAAATGCACATGTTCCTGTGAAATATAATTTCTGTCTAGTCTAGACCAGTTATTGGACCTTGGGAGTAACATGTAAATTCTCTCAGAGTTCCTACTACTGAATTCATGTCTTCCATACCAAATATTTTCATAAATGTCTTCAGAAATCTACTGTCTTTTGTTATACTTTCTCTTCTAGGTCCCCCACATACATCCTCACTGTTACAAATTAAGTTACAGTGCTCACCTAAAAGTAATATTCCTTACTGAAAGTTGATTATTTTTCCCCAAAATTTCTTAAGCTCCATAACAGCAGTTCTTTGGTGGATTATAAACCCTTGCCAGCGTAAATCGTCCTCCCATGCGAATAGCCCCTTACTACCACAAATCTACCATTACTATCTTTCTTTTCCCTCTTCTATCACTATTGAAGCTCCTCTAGCAGTTAGTATAATTCCTCCCCCTTTCCCTTGTCCCCGATATTCTGCTCAAAATCCATCCTGAAATACTTTCTTAATCATATTCAGATGCCTATTTTTGTCTCCTGCAGCATTGCTATTTGCAGTCTGCATTGCTTAATATAATTCAATACTGTTACCTTTTTGTCTATAACAGTAAGGCCATTTGCTTTCTAAGATAATGTGGATACCAGTGCCATTATAATAAGAAGTTACTGTTCCCACCTATTATACATGACAGCTTTTTGAATGTGTATTTCCAACCTTTGTGGTACATGCATACACTAATGTTTTTCAGGCTGATCTTTTATACAGTTGATCTGATGTTGCCTTTTACATCTGTTCCTCAGTGTGTGGTTCTGGATGTGACCTTGGATCCGGCTTCAGCCACTTCTAAGCTTTGGATCCAGGCCTCAGCCTCCTTCCTCTGCCCATAATCCCTGTGCAGATAGTGAGCTACCTCTGTTTTCATTTGCTATCATAAGTATTTGATGGATTGTGGTGCTCAAGAGGCTCTTTCAAGAAAAATGTCTTAAATAAGTATTTTCCTTTAATTTCCTATTCTATTCCTCTCTTTAGCACTTTCCCTTATTGTTCCCTATCTCTTTTTCTCTCTCTATCTCTCTTGCTCCTTTCTGGGACTTAATTAAGTTTAAAAAAAAAAAGCAGTAGTAATATATATATATATATATATATATATATATATATATATATATATATATATATATATATATATACACACCACAGTTTTAATTTTTTTCTTCTAGGATAACTTATCGTACTGGAATAATTTTTCTTCCTCTCACTTTATTGTCTATGAGAATGACAGATAAGCCCTACAGAGTCAAAAAAGCATAGCTTGTTCCCACAAGCTATCAAATTCAGATGCACACGATAAATGTGTGTATCACCTAGGGCCTTCCCATTTAGACATTGGATACTCTATCTGTGATTATGACCTTGGCTCCTAAAGTCGAATATCTCCCAAGAACCAGATACTGTCCAATGTACAACCCTTTTCTGGGGCATCGCTTTAGCCCCTTTCTTGACAGACGTGATTCTCCTTCAGCAGCCTCCTTTAGATCCACCAGGAGCTTTTCTGAACTAGATGTAGTGTGGGTTGTGGGCCAGCCTCTGGAAGCTAGGGGACTGCCCACTCCAGCTAGACCTTCCATCCCCTTTGGCTCAGAATCCTTCACAGCATATTCTCCTGTTTATCCTCCTCTGGCCTCTACCCAGGCCCCAGAGATCTCGGAACCAATGTCTACCCCAGTGCATACTGTCTCCGCTCCGACTGCAGATTTTTCCCTGTTGGCACTGACCACCCTTGCTGCATCAGTTCCGTTGGAGCCGGTGCACTCTTGGAGCAGTGTTTGGACTGTTGGCACCTTGGTACCTAGCCTGGCACCATCTATGTCCATGGCTCCAATGGCTTCCAGTCCTCTCGGAGCTCCTCATCTGGAGGTGGGCTTCTCCGGGCAGAGTGTGACCCCAGTTCTGAAATTGTCCTTCTCGGTTCCGGGCTCCCATCCCTCCTTAGGTGGGCCTGCTTTCCAGGTGATGGAGAGGGTTTTTGCCACCGCAGGCTCACAGTCAGCATCAATGACTTCGGCATCAGACTCCCGACCCCCCAGCATGCAGCTGTCCCAACCCCCTACTTCTGGATCCCGGGCATGGAAGCCACAAGACCTCCCTTTGAAGGGAACCCTTTCTCCAGAGTCCTCCTCAAAAGATCCCACTGGAGAGCCACCCCGGAAGAAATGGTGCAAGAGGAAGCACCTTCATTCCCCTGAAGACACTGAAGACACCGATTGTGATGAGGGAGAGCGGTCCCCATGGTCTCCCCCAGATGATGTCTCATTCAGAGAAGTTCATGAAATCCTCAAGCAGTGGGGAGACTGGAAGTCTGTAACCCTTCCTCTGAGGAATCAGTGTTCTTGCGGGCCTTCCATGCCCAGCCATCTACTTCCTGGATGACACCACCTGCATATGAGCTTGTTAAGCTGATCGTGCAGCATGCCTGGAAGGCCTCGGACAATGTAGAACCTGTCCCCTGGAGGCCTGACAAAATTCTATCCACACCTGAAGACCAGCCCCGCTGGTCTAAGCAGTTGACAGTTGATTCCATGGTCGTGGTGGCAGCCACCAAGAGGGAACTGGCAGAAGATAGTTCCACTGTCCGTCCTCCGAACAGGGAGTCTCAGGCCATGGACAGACTAGGGAAGCAGACCTATGCTTCAGCGACCTTTGCCATTCAGTCGCTGAACTATCTGGCACACTTCACTCGCCTATGAAGAGACCTAATCTCCGAAATGTCCTCCTCTTTGGTGGGGGTACTGCCTGATGAGGTGCGTGACACTGTCGCCTCTCAGCCAGCTACCCTTGAATCTATCTCGAAATCCTCGGTGTGTTTAATATCTCACACCACCGAGGGGGCAGCTCGAGCTGCCGCATCAGGCATTGTCATGAGACATAATGCTTGGATGCAGTTGTGTGATTTCACAGTCCCCTTTAAATCTTTTTTCTTCAATGCACCTGTCAAGGAATCTGCACTTTTTGGTCCCAAAGTATGAGACAAATTAGCACGAAGTGAGAAAGATGGAAATACCTTGTCTGCTGTGGGCATATGCTTTTCCACTCCCCAGAGGTCCTACTCCAGGAACCAGAAGGGCGGAAAAATGTGGTTCAGAAAATACCAAGGATGTTTTTCTGACACTCATGGTGAGCAATCCCCCCTGGTGCAGAGGGGGCAACTCATCTGGAAGACGCCCCTTTTGGGGTAGAAGGGGTCCATGTAACCAGGACGCTAGAGATTCCTTCTCCAGCCGACCCTACCAGCGCTCCTGTGCAGCGGCCTGATTGCTTTCCTCTTGAAGCAGTCGAGGGTCATTTTTCTCTGCACCTACCAACCTGGCAACTTATTACTACCGATGTTTGGGTGCAGAGAATAATATCCAGAGGCTACCAGATACCATTCGATTTAACTCCCAGACCCGTCAAATGAATCCCCAATGTGCAACCCAATCAGAGGGAAGTAGCAGCCTTAGAAATATAAAAACTGCTAAGAAAAAGAGTCAGCCAACCAGTCCCACCAGACCAGAGAGGATCCGGGTTTTACTCGAGGTTCCTTTTAGTGCCAAAAAAGACAGGGGACTGGAGACTGATCTTGGATCTCAGCCTACTGAACAAATTTATCAAACCTCAAAAATTCCAGATGGTAACAGTACAGGGAGGGACAACTGGATGTGCTCTATAGACCTTCAGAATTTGTATTACCACATAAAGATGGATCACTTCTCCGGGAGGTTTCTCCGCTAACGGCTGGGAGCCAATCACAGCCAGTTCAGGGCACTGCCTTTCAGTCTGTCGACAGCCCCCAGAGTGTTCACCAAATGTATGGCAGTTGTAGTAACTCACCTTTGACTACAAGGATTCCAGGTATTTCCATATCTAGACGATTGGCTCCATACCGACCAGGAATCTTCTAATCCACAGCCTCTCTTACACTCAAGGCCTCACTCTCCGCTTGGGGATTACAATCAACAAGGACAAATCTCAAATGTCCCCAGCAAAAACATTGGAATTCATTGGAGCAGTCTTCAGCACAACATCCTGTCAAGCTTCCCTCCCTCCTCACAGGCTTTTGAAAATAAGACCCCAAATCCAAGCCCTCCTTCCACAGACCTATGTACTAGCACACCTTGTACTGCAGCTCTTAGGCTCCATGGCTGCTGCTATTACTTTAGTACCACTGGCGAGGTTTCACATGAAAATACTACAGTGGCTTCTTTCTGCACAGTGGTCGATCTTAACTCACCCATTCGACCACATGATACATTTTACAAACCTTTGCGAGGAAGAAATGCTGTGGTGGATGAAGTCACAATCGAATCTTTGGTGTTGACTGTTCTGTCTCCCCCAGCCCATGGCCACGGTGACCACGGACTCTTCCCTGGAGGGCATTTCCAGGGGAAAGAGGGTCCAAGGCACCTGGTTCCCCATGGAGGCCAATTTGCACATAAATGTCCTGGAACTGAGGGCAGTCCTCTTAGCGTTGCAAGCGTTCCATGCATCCCTACCTTCTGAGACCATTGCAATTCAGTCGGACAACAGGTCAGTCGTCCGGTATATCAACAAGCAAGGTGGAACCAGGTCTTACTCCGTGTTGGGAAGTCATGAGGATTTGGCACTGGGCGATGGCTTCCAACCACTTTCTTATAGCAATGCACATTCCCGGGAGTTCCAGCCTTATTGCAGACAATCTGAGCAGGAACATCCTGATGCCTCATGAGTGGTCCCTCAATCCTGTAATAGCGGATTGGATTTTCCGCCGCTGGAGCAAGCCTTGCTGCGATCTGTTTGCTTCCCCCCTAAACAACAACTGCAGAAGCTACTTTGCCCTGATCCCTGCTCAGGGGGAACCCCTGAGGGATACTCTAATGCACGATTGGCCCCAGGGTCTACTGTATGCCTTTCCTTAATTTTCCCTCATTCTGAAATTCCTCCAGAAAGCTCAAAGGTTGAGAAGCAAAGTGATCCTCAAAGCCCTGTATTAGCCCAGTCAAGTCTGGTTCCCGTTCCTATGGTCTCATCTGATTCACATTCCCAAGGGATGATGTTAAGTTGTCTATCTCGCCTTCATTCTTGCTGGTTGGGTTCGGAGCCGAGGCCATCTTCAAAAGCTCGAGAGCTGCTTACTGGCTCAAGGCCCCCCTATATCCTATGATGCCTGGTGCTAGATACTCACATCTCATTTGCCGCTTCTGCTGCGAGGTTGCTTTTGCTGGCTTAGGTCATATTTTTCTATTTTAGTGTTAGCTTTTATAAAAATTTTGTATTAAAGTTATAGTAGTTATAGTTATAGTAGCTCTACTGGTCTAGTTAGCTATTTGTAATTTAGTCTCCTTTCCCTCGGAAACTCATTTTTGTTAGAGTTTTCCCCTCCCCCCTTCCCCTTTTGTTTCTTCAAGGTAGCCATTTTTAGTTAGAGGCTAATCCTTGTTCTTCAATATAGTAGTTTTATTAGAAATTGTTATATATCAACAGGTTTAGTTACTATTTCTTAGATATTTAGTGTGTGTGTGCTGTTAGGGTGTGGTAACTTGTGTTGAGTGCATGTGTTTTTTACTAGTTACCTACTTCCCTTCTGTTGCTTTTTCTCTGTGATTGATATTTCCTTTTTACAGGAATGTCTAAAGATATGAAAGTATCTGGATTCAAAAAGTGTGACTCATGCTGTCAGAAAATGTCACTGACAGATGGTCACACTTCTTGTGTCTACTGTTTGGGCGCCCCACACCTGCAGGACTCTTGTTCGGTGTGCCACGCCTTTAGTCCAAGAGTCCTGCAAGAGCGTAGGAATAAGCTAATCCTTAGGGGTTTGCTCAAACCTGAAGGGTCACCGGCTAAGGCCCAGCCAGTGAAACCCTCTAAGACAACGAAGCCATCGGCTCCCAGTTCGGAGCCATCGTCGGCCTGGTGTCTGCTTCAACTTCGGTTCCAGCTGGAACCGAAGTACCTGTATCACAGTCGGCCCCGAATCTGGTGTCGGAACCATCAGGGAGCTGAAAATGCTCTAGATCTCCATCCCTAGAGTCGATACGCTCAGCTCCGGGGTCGCCTCTGTTACAGTCGGAGCGAAGTCACTGATCCCACTCTTCTCAGTCTTCTAGACTATCTGACCATGATTTGGAGAGAGTGGTGAGCAGTCTTCTAAAATCGCAGGCCCTGGCTAAAGTGTTATCCAGCCCCCCTCATCAGGGTTCGGCTCCGCCTGTCTCTGCAGTAGTTCCTTCTTCGACTCATCCCTTAAGTTTGGAGCCGGAGCTTGCTGGGGCTCGGATCGTGGAACCGTCGGTGCCGATACCTACCCTTTCGGTTCCATCGACTCTGATCACCTCCATGGTGCCGTCCTTGGAGGGATCTGGACGCCGGGACTCCCTCGTCGGCTCTGAGGGGGTGAGTGGCAATGGACCCTTGTCCGACCCCGTTCTCCCTCTCAGAGCTTCGGCGCAGGTGGGTTCGGCTCCTATATCGGCTTTGGAGCCGTCTCTCTCGGTGCCGGGAAGGATTCCGGTCTCTTTGGAGCCGGAGCCTTCTCTGCTATCGGGAAGGGGCGCCTTCAAGATCATGAGGAGTGTGCTGGCCTCTGAGTCAGCCCCACGATCAGCCTCATCGGCTCCTCCCCCCATGATGCCTGCGTCTGCCTCTGCCCCTCCTCCAGACCCCAAGCATGGGGAACAAGCATTCCAGGGCACCCCATTGGGTGTATCTTCCTCTTCCGAGGCCTCCCCTGATCATTCAGAGGAGCCCCCTCGAAAGAAGAAATGCAAGAGGCAGCATATTTACTCCCCTGAGTCTGTCACTTCAGATACCGACTTAGAGGATTCGGAAGGGTCCCCGAGATCCCTCTCTGAGGACGTCTCTTTCTCAGACATCCCTGAGATACTTAGGTAGAGGGGGAACTGGACTACCCTTAACCCTTCCAAGGATGAGTCAGTATTCCCGGACGCATTTGGTTCCCGACCTTCCACCTCCTGGGTGTCTCCGCCTTTCGATCCACTGATGTCTGTGGTGGCTCGGAAGGCGTGGTCAGCCCCAGACACAGTGGAACCAACCCCCCGAAGACCCACAAAATTTATTACTGCACCACAGGACAAGCAATTTCTGATGAAGGGTGCTCCCGTTGATGCCATGGTGGTAGCAGCGGCCACAAAAAAGGAGTTGGCTGAAACATCTTTGTCTGTCCATCCCCCTAATAAGGAATCTAGGATGATGGACAGATATGGGAAGTGGATGTTTTCCTCAGCGACCTGCTCCATGAGGCCACTGAACTACTTGTGCCACTTTACCTGCCATCAAAGGGATCTCCTTAAAGAGCTAGGAGATACCCTTCAAGATACATCAGCTGCAGGGGCCCAGGCTAAAGTTGCCTCCCAGCTGGCTACTCTTAATTCGGTAGTAAACTCCTCCATGCGGCTCATCTCTTATGCAGCTGATGGTGCGAGTAGGGCCGCAAGCACAGGCATGGCCTTGAGGAGGCATGCTTGGATGTGGTTATGTAACTTTGTGGAACCCTTCAGGGCGTCTTTCACCAACACCCCCTTTGATGGTTCTGCTCTTTTTGGACCACAGGTGAAGGATACCCTTACCAGGTGTAAGCAGGAAGGCAAGACTCTCTCTGTTGTAGGAGTATGTTTTTCCACTCCTTCAAGACCGTATCCCAAGGGTCAGAAGAGTGGGAAGATGTGGTTCCGGAAACCCCAGGGATCCGTGCCTGACACATGTGGAGAGTTCCCCTCCAGGGGCAGAGGAGGGAACAACAATAGACGCTGCCCATGGGGCAGAGGGGGTCCGCAAAATCAGGGCCAAAGAGAATCTTTCTCTGGCAAGCCCTTCCAGCATCCCTGAGGTGCTGCCTGGCTGTCCACCTTCGGAGGCAGTCGGGGGAAGATTATCGCTGTACCCAAAAGCCTGGCAAAGTATAACACAAAACAAATGGGTACTGTCTATCATATCCGAAGGCTACAAAATCCTCTGCTTTTGCACTCCCTACATTCCCAACAAATCCCTTCCAGGTGTTCCACCCAATCTAAGAGATCAGGCAGTTCAAGAAATATCAAAACTGCTAAGAAAAAGAGCCATCCAGACAGTCCCAGCAGACCAGCAAGGATCCGGAACTTACTCAAGGGTCTTTTTGGTACCAAAAAAGACAGGGGACTGGAGACCCATTCTGGCTCTCAGCAGATTAAACAGGTCTGTTCAAAGAACAAAGTTCCAGATGGTCACCCTACAGTCCATTTTACCCTTTCTGGGTCAGGACAATTGGATGTGCTCCATAGATCTTCAGGACGCGTACTACCATATCAAAATGGACAGACACTCCAGAAGATTCCTCCGCTTCCAGCTGGGAGCCAGTCATTATCATTTCAGAGCTCTGTCCTTTGGCCTCACCACAACCCCCAGGGTGTTCACCAAATGTTTGGCAGTAGTTACCGCTCACCTGAGATGGCAAGGATTCCAGGTGTTTCCATATTAAGTCAACTGGCTCCTTACTGCTACCACCAGACATCACCTGCTGCGAGCCAAAGACTACACCATCCAAACTTGCTCCAAACTAGGCATCACAATAAATTTCAAAAAGTCTGCATTGTCGCCTTGTCAGTCTATTACCTTTATAGGCACAAACTTAAATACAAAGGACATGTCAGCGAGACTTCCATTAGACAGAGTGCTAGACATTCGCCGACATGTGCAGGTCTTATTAGGATGCAAAAAAATTCAGGCCAGATTCGTCCTAAAAACCTTGGGTCTCATGGCAGCAGCTGTCATACTAGTTCCCCTTGCTCATTTTCATATGAGGATTCTTCAGTGGATGCTGTTCACCCAATGGTCTTTCCAGCAACTTCCAATGTCTCACAAGATAATGATCACACAGACACGCAAAAACCAACTTGCTTGGTGGATGGTTTCCCCATCAGTACCCCAGGACAGACCATTTGCTCTTCCTCCTCCAGTGGCTACGGTGACCACGGATGCCTCCCTGATCGGGTGGGGGGGCATTTTCAGGGCAGAACAGTCCAAAGCACCTGGCAGCCTCACAAGTACCATCTGCATATCAGTGTCTTGGAGATGAGGGCCGTGCTTTTGGCGTTGCAAGCTCTTCACAACTCTCTTCCCACCAGGACCATTGCAATTCAAACAGACAATATGTCTGTAGTGTGGTACATCAACAAGCAGGACGGAACCAGGTCCTACCCCCAATGTCGAGAAGCACTCAGACTCTGGCAGTGGGCGATCTCTTCCCAATGGTTTCTGATAATAGCGCACATCCCTGGGAAGTCCAACGTTATAGCGGACAGGCTGAGCAGAGTAATTCTCATGCCTCACGAGTGGTCTCTCAATCAGACAGTGGTGGATCAAATCTTCTGCAAATGGGGTCAGCCTTGCTGCGACCTTTTTGCCACCCCCTTCAACAGCAAGTGCAACAATTTCTTCTCTCTCCTCCCTCTTCCTGGACACTTCCCCAGAGACGCTCTAGTTCACGATTGGCCTCAGGGACTTCTTTATGCATTCCCTCCATTTCCCCTGATTCCCAAACTAATACAGAAAGCTACCACATTGGGATGCAAGATGATCCTCATTGCCCTTTACTGGCCTCGACAAATTTGGTTCCCGTTCCTACATCATCACCTTCTGGAGCAGCCCTGGACCCAGTTCCAGACCTCCTGATCCATCAATCGGGCAGGCTGCACCAATCCCTTCAATCTCTCCACTAGCCAGGCTTCCGAACATCTCCCACTTGGTGCGTGAAATCATCTTATCATTGCATAAGTCTACCACTAGAAAGACTTATGCTAGTAAGTGGAAAAGTTTCTCTTTCTGGGCAGAGGCTAGGAATATAGATCCCTTTTCAGCCCCTGTGCACCATATTTTGGATTTTATAGCGAAACTTTTTCATGCTGGATCTTCTTCTGCCACGATTAGAGTTCAGTTAGCTGCAATTTCAAACTTTCATACAGGTCTATCAGATACTAGTATTATGTCCCATAAGCTTTGTAAAGCTTTTCTCAAAGGGACTAATTTACTCAGGCCCCCAGTGAGAGATCCCCTGTCTCCGTGGGATCTAAATTTGATTTTAGCTTCCCTGATACTGCCCTCATTTGAACCTGCAGCTTCTTGTTCTTTGAAGTTTCTTTCTTGGAAAACCCTTCTTCTGGTTGCAATTACTTCAGCCAGAAGAGTTTCTGAACTTCAGGCTCTTTGTGTTCGCCCTCCTTATCTAGTTTTCCACAATGACAGAGTTTCTCTCAGGACTAATCCTTCCTTCCTTCTAAAGGTTTCTTCTGACAATAATTTGAATCAGTCTATTGATCTGCCTGCGTTTTTTCCAAATTATTCCAACAAGGCGGAATACAAATTGCATCAGTTGGATGTTCATAGACAGTTATGTTTTTACTTGCATAGTACTAAGCAAATCAGAAAATTAGACCAGCTGTTCCTGTCCTATGCTGAGGATAAACAAGGTCTACCTGTGTCGAAAGTAACCTTATCTAGGTGGTTAACATCTATTATTACATTTATATATCAGCTAAGGAATAAAGAGCTTCCTGCTAAACCAAAAGGTCACTCCACTAGAGCTCTAGCTACTTCAGTGGCTTTTCAGGCAAGATTGCCAATGGAAACTATTTGTGCAGCAGCTACATGGGCCAATCCTCATACTTTTATTTCACATTATAAGCTGGATGTGGCCTCCAGGAGCAGAGCTGATTTTGGTTCCACTATTCTGAAGAGTCTGTTCCGATGAGCCACCCAGGATTGAGGTGCTAGGGATGTTGTCCCAACCAGCAAGAATGAAGGCGAGATAGACAACTTAACATTAAGAAGTTATGTACCTACCATAACGTTCCATGTTAGTTGTCTTCTTCTCACCTTCTTTCTTGCGTCCCACCCTCCATCCCCCTATCCTAGTAGACAGAGAAGAGTTCCTTATGTTTTTCTCACTGGCTGAGTCTTCTCTGGCTATTCCTTCTGACTAGTAGTCTCTCCAGTAGGATTTATGCATTCTAGGACAGGATTCCTGTATTATTATTATTATTATTATTATTATTATTATTATTATTAATATGTCTGCAGTTAGACTTACCAAACGAGATCTGGGTATCTAGCACCAGGCATCATGGGATATAGGGGGGCCTCGAGCCGGTAAGCAGCTCTCGAGCTTTTGAAGATGGCCGAGTCGGAGCTGAGGATCGGCCCCAAACCCAACCAGCAAGAAAGAAGGCGAGAAGAAGACAACTAACATGGAATGTTATGGTAGGTACATAACTTCTTATTATGTCATCTGCAGGGACTGATTCATCCCAGTCTCCACAGCCTCAAGCTCACAGCTTGGTTCCTCCACTTCCAATGATTGCCAGGCTACCTGACATCTCATCTCCTGTTCGTGAAATTCTTCTGGCTTCACACAAACCTTCCACCAAGAAAGTTTATTCTAGTAAATGGACTAGGTTCTCTATCTGGGCCAAAGATCAGAACTTAGATCCCTTCTCTATGCCTATTCAAAAGATCCTACAATAACTGATGACTCTTCTACATGCAGGAGCCTCAGTATCGACAATCACTGTACATTTAGCAGCTATCGCCAATTTTCATAATGGATTTGATAATTCTTGGTTATGTCACACCGCCTGTGCAAGACCTTTTTGAAAGGAGTATTACACGTTAAACTTCCTGTCAAGCCCCCCATAGAATCCTGGGACTTGACCTTGGTACTTCAGTCTCTCACAGACCCTCCTTTTGAGCCTTTTGATTCATGTGATATGAAGTTTTTGTCATGGAAGACTTTACTTCTAGTAGCACTTACCTCAGCAAGAAGAATATCTGAGCTGCAGGCCTTGACTGCCAAGAGACCTTACTTGAACTTCCACAAGGATAGGGTGTCCCTTCATACTGACCCTTCTTTCTTGCCCAAGGTAATTTCTGGATTTTCCATTAACCAATCTATTCACCTGCCAGTTTTCTTCCTTCAACATTCTAACAGAGGGGAGTACCTTTTGCACACCCTTGATGTGCATCGGCAGCTGCGTTGTTATTTGGACAGGACTAAATCTTTCAGGAAAACAGATCAATTGTTTGTGGCCTTTGTAGAACCCAGATTGGACAAACCTGTCTTCAAAGTGACTTTATCCTCCTGGCTTAGAAACGTCATTACCTTTATCTACCAACAGAATAAGCTATCCTTACCTTCCAGAATAAAGGCTCATTCTACTAGATCAATGGCTACTTCTGTAGCTTTTCATTCCAGAGCCTCTATGGATGATATCTGCGCAGCAGCCACTTGGGCAAGACCTCATACCTTTATCTCTCATTACAAATTGGATTTGGGCTCCAGGGGATGAGCATTTTTTGGTTCTATGGTGCTCAGGAATATCCTTCCTTAGAGTCACCCAGGACTGAAGTAGCTGGGGACTCAGTCCTAACAGTAAGGAATGAATAAAGGTTTACAACATCAGATAAAGAAGTTATGTCTTACCATAACATTCCATCTGTGTTCTAGATCTTTATTCATTCATTACTTCCCACCCTCCTTCCCCTGCCTGGACTCCTGGTGGATTTTAGGAACTCCTGGTTAGGGTATTTGCTCAGACAGAGCCTCCTACTGTTTTTCTATTACTACCTCTATTATATAGGGGTGAGCAAACTTGATCTGGAGTAACTATGAGAGGGGCATTATGGGTAGGTCTTAGCTGAGAGTTTTTTGACTGGCGCGAGCTTGGAAATGGCCGTGTTGGTTCCGAGGATGGAACTGAAGTCCCAACAGTAATGAATGAATAAAAATCTACAACATAGATGGAACGTTATGGTAAGACATAACTTCTTTATTTTAAATAAAAGCAGTGAGTTGGCAAAGTTTTTTTGATTGCCTAAAATACATAAAAACAAGGTTAACCTTCCAGGTTGTCCCATTGTATCTGCCTGCAATTATGTAACCCACAATTTGGGATGTTTTTTGCATCAATTTTTGTTAAAAAAGGTGATACAATTATCTTCATATATCAAAGACAGTTTTGATTTTCTGGATAAAGAAAAGAAAATAGTATGGCAGAAGAACATGTTATGTAGTCAGCCTTTACACTAGCGTTAAACATAGTGATGGCATAGAAGCTATAGAATCTTTTTCTGGGGAAAAGCCCCAGTACACAGTATATTAGAGAACTGACATTGTTCTGTTTGGAAAATAATATATTTTAATTTGATGGCTCTCTGTATCATCAGAAGTGTGGGACAGCTTTTGCCCCCACATATGCTTATTTATTTATGGGTCTCTATGAAAATCTATATGTGTATAGGAATGACTTTTTTAGAAAACGTTGTTCATTTTTACAGATACATTGATGATTTATTTTATTTATTTATTACATTTGTTAACCAGGTAGTGTCCGACTGGGCCAGGAGCCCGTTTTCAGCGGAGACCCAGGGAGAAAAGCTCTACTATTTAAAACACTAAACAATTCAGTAATGCAACTTAATACAGGTAAATACAGGCATAGCTAGGAAGCTAGTATACATTTTCATTGTAATATACATTTAAGCATATGATTTTATTTAACAGAAAGACAGCTTCTGGATTGAGGAGCCAGAGAAGTAACAACAGCAAGTGTTTCTAGTAGAGAGTTTCTTATTTACAGGAGAGAAGGTAAGTTAATAGACAGGTAGATGCTTAGTATAGATTTTATTTCTGGTTGCCTAGTTGAGAGGAGAGGTCTGAAGAGGCAGGCAGATGACTGAGTAGGAGAGATGGTGGGTATAGGGGAATTAAGATTGAGTGAATTGAGGGAGGTAGGAGAAGTAAAGAGTTACAATTAGCCTGGACTTGAGACAGGAGCAGAACCAGTGATTTGCTAAGAATTCTTTTAGGAGTTTTTTGAACTCATGGCAGTTTGGGTTTTTTACGATGGGTTGAGGAAGTGTATTCCATAGCTTGGCTATTTTGTGTGAGTATAGGGATTCCCCATGACGGTTGTGGGAATGGTTAACTTGTAGCAGGAGTTTACCTGATGATCTGAGGGGTCTGGCATTACAGTTGGCAGCACTAGGCTTGTTAGAGCAGGGAGATTGTCTGGTTGGTGCTTGACTTTATGGAATATGGTGAGTTGACTGAAGGATAGGAGGTCAGGTATTTCAAGCCAGTTTAGTTGAGAGAGAGATGAGCAGTGGTGAGTTCGGTTTTGCTGACTGGTAGTGAATTTGGCTATTCTATTGTAGCAAACAGTCTTATGCAAGTTGTTGAACATGTGACAGCAGGTGAGACTGGGCAGTGGCCAGTCTAGCACTGTGGGTTAGGAAAGGCTTTGCTCTGTAGAGGGCGCCTAGTTTGGTATGCACTTTTTTGATAGTTAAGGAAATATGTTTGTCAAATTTTAGTTGTTCATCAATTGTTACCCCTAGGAGTTTAGTATGGGTAGTGGGGACTAGCATGATGCCATTGGATGAGAGGATTGAGAGTGGAGACTGGCTGGGGTTGGACTACTTATTACTGAAGATTATTATCTTAGTTTTGTTTGGGTTTAGGATAAGTTGATGTTTTGCAAGGTATTTTTCTATGTTTAGAAAATAAGTTTGCATATTTGATTGAAGGTCCTTGGGAGATGGGGCTGAGCAAATAAGTGTAGAGTCATCAGTATATTGCAGAATGGAGGCATGCTTAGTAGCTGAGGAGAGATCAATTGTAAATATGCTGAAAAGGAGTGGACCAAGTATAGAGCCTTGGAGTACTCCTACCGAGATGGGGAGAAGAGGGGAAGGTCATTTTCCCATTTAGTAGTGTTCTGTCATTTGGAGAGATAGCTCTTAAACCAGGACAGGGTAGTAGAGTCTAGACCATGAGATGAGAGTTTGTTTAGTACTAACTGATGGGATACAGTGTCAAAAGCTTTGGACATATCAAGAAAGATGGAGGAGACAAGTTGGCCTTCATTTAACAGTTGCTGAATGGTATTGGTGAATGATAGCAGGGCAGTGCATGGACTGTGCTTGGGTCTGAATCCGTGTTGGGAACTGGATAATAGGTTGCTAGTGAGTAGGTGATTGAGGAGTTGGTTGTGGATGCACTTTTTAAGAATTTTACTGAGGGGAGACAGGATGGCTATGGGACGGTAGTTTGTAAATTCTTTGGAAGGTCCACCTTTGTGAAGGGGAATGATATGGGATATCTTCCATATTAAAGAGATGTATTGGTCTGAAAGGGATCGGTTAATGAGGATGGATATGAGGTAGCGGTAGCGGGGCAGCTAATTTTAGGAATTCGTTTGGGAGTTTATCAGCTGAAGCACAGCAGGGTTTAAGTTTGTCTAGGAGACTTTTTATGTAGCTAGTTTGGTTGGATGAGAAGGAGAAATGGGTGGGATGATCTAGAGATGATAGGAGGAGATTTGAGTTTTTTGTCAGGTTGGTCACCTAGCAGTGAGGTAACAGTATGTATAAAGTGTGAGTTGAATTGAATAGCTATTGGATCAGTGTTGTTTGTGGTAGTTGGGGCAGGGGTAGAGGAGTGACCAGGTTTGAGGAGATAGTTGATGCTCTGCCAAAATTTTTGGGGATTGTTTTGTTTTTTTGTTGACATGTTAAGAAGTACTTTTGTTTGTCTTTCTTGATTTGATTTTTAGCTAGATTTCTAAGCTGTCGATAGTTATAGAGGCTTGGCTTATCTCTGGTGGTGTGGTAGGTGGCCCAAGCCTTGTCTCTGTGTTTTAGAAACAGTTTTGTTTCTGATGTTAACCAGGGTAAGGGTCTGGCTTTTGTGCGAATTTTCCTGACCGGCGCTAGCTTGTTTAGTAACACAAGGAAGGTACTGTTAAAGTAATCAACTGCTAGATCAAGTGGGAGGACTTTGAGGGGTGCCCAGTTATGCTGTTGAAGCAGCTGGATGAATAGAGAGGGGGAGAAGTGTTTTGTACTGCGTGTGTATTTATAAGTTATGTTGTGTTGCAAATAGTTTTCTGAGGAAGAAGGTAGGAGTGTGGTCACTGAGTGAATCAGGGAGACACCCTGATAAGATACAGTCTAGTATAGATTGTTTTTTGGAATGCTTGTCGATGCGGGTGGGACAGGTTACTGTTTGGGTGAAGTTAAATAGATTTAGAAATTTAGTGGGGTTGTTGGACGCACAGGAGCACCAGTCAAGGTTGAAATCTCATAGGATGATAGTTTCCGGGTTGAAGTTCATTGAAGTCCATGCAAGTAGGCTTTCAATTGTGTGTTGGTTGTTCCCAGGGGAAAGATAGGTGGCTATGATAATTATTGACTTGTTTGGGTTGATGTCTATACGGGCAGTTAGGATTTCTGAGTTGGGCTGGACTGGAGGAGTACAGTTTAGCTGAACAAGCTTGAGGGTGTCCTTAAATATTATGGCTACACCACCACCCTTTCTATTTAGTCTGTCTTGTCTAATGATGTTATAGCCTGTTGTGGTGACTTCTGTGTCTTTTATGTGAGGTTTTAACCAGGTTTCAGTGATGACTGCTATGTCTGGGGAGTATGTGGCTAGGACTGTGTTGAAGTCAGCAGCCATGTTGATTATGCTGCATAGGTTGAAGTTAGTGAAGAGTAGGTCTGAATTTGATTTGTTGGGTAGAGTGGCTATGGGATGGAGCATTAGTGGGTATTGTTGTGGTGATGGGTGGAGGAGACACTTTACTGGGTGAGTGGTTGTTTTTGGGTCCAGGGTTAGGGTGGATGTCGTCATGGAGTTTAAGTTGTGTTAGAGAATGTAGTAGTAAAAGTTTCAGTTTGAGGTAGTTACACATCGAGAAATATGTCTTTTGGGTGTGTATGTGTTTGAAAGGTTGAAGAAGTGTGGTACTGAAGTTAAAGAGTTGTGGACTAATGTTGTTGAAAGAGTGAGTGTTAGGAGAGTGGTGGCAAAAGGGGAAAGTGGGTGAGTAGCGTTGATTGATGTGGTATGAGCTGGGAGAGGTGAGACTATAGGTCAGGTGTAGTAGAATGACCAGGGATATATTGGGTATAGTATGGAATGCATACATGGTGGAGAGTAGGTAGTTATGTAGTAGAGTAGTTAGCAGGTGGTGCTGAATAGGAGTTGGAGAGGGTAGGTTTAAGTAGATGTGGGAGTGGTGGCAAGATCAGAGTGGATAGGTTGGGTGGGACAGAGTGTGGTTTTGTTTAGCTATAAATGTAATTGATGTGGGGGTGGGAATGGGGTAGGGTAGGGGAGCGGAGTGAGCCCGAGCATAGCGAGGGCAAACGGAGCAGGTTGCGCCAAGTCCTCGTAGCAGCGCAGTTCCAGAAGCCCTCAAAAAACTATCAGTAAGAGGATATGTTTTATTGTATCGCTCAAATTTCTTGTTCTTATTTGAGTTAGCTAGATTTTTGTTTGCAAGGGGGGTTATGGAGAGGTGGAAAATTTTGTTCAAGAACTGCAAGTGAACAGGTTTGGTATCAAATTTGATGGGTTATAAAAAGGAAAAACAGTAAATTATCTGGATGTTACAACAGAAGGGCAAGAAGATGGTAATCTTAAAACTAAAATATTTAGAAAATTGGGACAACCAAGCTTTATGTTGCATGGAACTAGTTGTCATTCCCCCACAACTAGTTGTCACCCCCCCCCACACACACACACACACTATTTCTTCCATTCCTTATGGGGAAATGGTCAGGGTTAAACGTTTGTGCAGTGATAGAAAGGAATGTGAGAAGGAAGTTCAAAATACAGCTAACATGTTTATAGAAAGGGGCTGTAAGCCAGATAAAGTATGGTTGGGGTATAAAGTAACAAACAAAAAAGTGAATAAAGCACAGAACAACATAATGTTGAAAAAGAATGTAGAGGAAGAAGAAAGGGAGTTATATTTTGTGTCTAAGTATACTAATTTTTCTAATATTTTAGAGAAAACAGTTGGGTATTACTGGTCCTATATACATAGGTTCATAGGTTCATAGATTAGTACTAAGCTACCTGCTCTTGCGAGCCATTTTAAGCCTAGCCAATTATCCCTTGTGAGACTCAAACACTGCACCTTGTGTTTGTAAGGCAAACACCTTAACCATTAGGCCACCCTATACAGAAAGAAAAATCCTGCCTAAAAAAATGTTAAACTTTTTTTTTCATATAAAAGAGGCAGAAGTCTCAAGGACATGTTAGTACATGGAAAATTTGAGAGACCAAAAGATATAGAAAATAATATAGTGAGATATGGAACTTTTCCATGTCACAATTGCACAGTATACAAACACACAGTTGATAGTTTTGAAAGCATTAATGGAAAAAAATGATAGAAGAGGCAGCTTCACTTGCAACAATGAAAACATGATATATAGTTTAAAATGTCCTTGTGGATTATTTTATATTGGAGAGAGCAAGAGAAGTTTTGCTGCAAGATTAAAAGAGCACATAAGGGACATCAAGAAGCAAAGATTTCAGAGCCCTGTAGCTATGCACTTTAAGGAACACCATAATGGAGACCCACAGGGGTTGCAGACAACTGTTCTGGAACAAGTAAATACTAGGTTTAGTACTGATGAAAAAATTAAGGAACATTTAAGAAGGAAGGAAGCAATATTTATTTTAAAATATGATAGTGTTTCCAAGAGGTCTGAATAGGGAATTTTCTTGGAAGCTCAGATAAGTGGTGCAGTAGTGCTCTGAATAAAAACCAAATAAAATAAAAGGGCACAAACGTTGCGAGTCCACAGTACTATTTAATGAATAAAAATAATAAAACAATGTTAAGCGCTTTCATCAACTAGTATGACTTCTTCAGAACCTTCTGAAGAAGTCATACTAGTTGATGAAAGCGCTTAACATAATTTTCTTCGAAGCATTTAATGTAAGAAAGTTAAAAAGAATATTAAAATGTAACCTTTTTAGTTGGCTTTGTTAGTGAATTCTCAATTGGATGATTATTTAATTGATTAAATGCATGTATTTAAGTGTATGCTTACCAGAAGAAAGATGTACTCTGAAAAGGCTTTTCTGAAAGCTGGGGTGCTAGAGAAGTGTTACTTGCTCTTAATGGTATAATAGTTTGAAGTTTTGCTGTTAATTTTTACTGCCGAGGTTATTTCTTTTATTTTAATAAATCAGTCTATGTACTAAACTGAGTGAATTCATCTGGCCTGGAACTTTTGGTGTGAGGATTCAGAATTTACTCAAGATTATTTTCAGTGCCAAAGATAAACGGGGACCTAAGGCCAATTTTGGACCCAAGTCACTTGAACAAGTTCATGAAGCAAACAAAATTCTGGTGACGTGTGCCAAGTATTTAAACACTCTCAGTGAAAAAATAGTCCATTCTTCCATTATTGAGGAAGAATGACTGAAAGGGATGTGCTCGATAGATCTTCAGCATATGTATTACCACATGAAGATGGGCATACACTCCAGGAAGTGCCCTCACTTCTGTCTGAGAGACAGTCATTACCAATTCAGAGCTCTATCCTTTGGTCTCACCACAGCCTCCTGGGTGTTCACCAAGTGTATGGCAGTAGTAGCAGATTGTATACAACTGCAGGATTTCTAGATATTTCTACTTTTGGATGACTGGCTCATCACTGTCCCTTCCAGGGATCTACTTGTTCAAGCCAAGGACTTCTTGCTGCAACTGTGCATAGACGTGAGGATTACAGTGAATCTAGAAAAGTCAAGCTACAACCAGTCCAGTCTGTCTAGTTCATATGAGCACTTTTAGACACAATACTTCAGATAGCAAAACTCTGTCAAACAAGAATTAAATCCCTTCACCATCAATCCCAAGAAGTCTTATCTCACCAGAAGCCACCAGAGAGACTAATTCTTCACCTTCTAGGCTGCATGGCAGCCAGATTCTACATGTGGGTTTTTCAGTTGACTCTGACTGTTCAGTGGTCAGTCATGAAACAACCCATGTCTTTTCTAGTGATTCTAACTAACATTTGCAGAGCTCACATATAGTAGTAGCTAGAATCTTTGCATGTTCTACAAGGATGTCCTTTCATTCTTCCTTTCCCCCCATGCCATAGTAACCATGGATGATTCCCATCTGGCAACTGAGATGGGGAGGGATTTTCTGGGAAGGACAGTCCAAGGCACATGATCCCAAACAGATGCCAGTCTTCACATCAATATTGAGTTGAGAGCATTCCTCATAGCATTGCAGGCCTTTTAGGACTCTCTCCCGTTGAGTGTGATATCTATTCAGGCAGACAACATGGCAGTTGTTTGGTACATCAGCAAATAGGGTGGAACCAGATCTTATCTCTTGTGTCGAGAGGCCATGAGAATGTGGCAATGGGCAACATCTTCTCACCACTTTCTGATAGCAGCTCATATTCTGGGGGAATCCAGTACCCTTGCTAAAAAGATGAGCAGATCTGTCCTGTTTCCTCACAAGTGGTCTCTCAATCCACTGACAATGGAACAGTTTTTCACCTGCTACAGCCAACCTTGTTGTGACCTCTGCCTTTCCCCACAACACCAAATGCAACAAGTTCTTCATTCTAGTTCCCCAAGATGGGTAGTCATCCAGGGATGCTGTAACACACCCTTGGCCCATGAGACTCCTTTATATCTTTTTCCCTGTGTCCCTGATTTCAAAATTGTATTTGTTTTAGTTTTTCTGAATAAAGCACTGATCTCCATGGACCTTTTTCAGACTTAGCCCGGGACTGGTATCTGGTTAATTGACTTGCTTAGAGCTGCACAATTAGGCAACGGAGGCTGAGGGAATCAAACCTTGCAGCATTGGACTACTGGAAACAGCTCATTAACAGCTCCTTAATCCCCTAAGCCAACTGCCAGACAGTTTCAGTTTCATCAGAACAAATCTACAGTGAAGGTCACAGTCATTTTCATAGCCCCTTATTGGTCATGACAAGTCTGGTTTCCCTTCCTCTGGCCTCCTAGGACCAGACTCAGATCTTCTGTCTTACCCGTCGGAATCACCTCACCCAAACATTCAGTCCCTCAAACTGACTGCTTTGTTTCTCCAATTCCAAAGATGTTTTGTCAGTCCAGGTTTTCATCTCCAGTTGTCCGCATGTTGTCTTCTTCCCAAGAACCCTCAGTTACGAAAATTTATAAGAGTGAATGGAAAAGGTTTTCTGTTTGGGTGATTGAAAAATATTGACCCTTTCTCAGCCCCTCTTCCAGCAATGTTGGACTTCCTCACATACTTTCCAATATAGAGCCAGCTATTCCACAATTAAGGTACAGTTAGCTGCAATATCCTCTTTCCATATGGCTGAAAATTGTATACCTATTGCATTTCTCAGCTTATCTAAGGCTTTCCTGTGTAATATCTTTCTACTATGTTCTTATGGTAGAAATCCAGCCCTTCCATGGGATATGACTGTTGTGCTACAGGCTTCGACTGGTCCCCAGTTTGAACCTGCTGCTGTGGTTGAGCCGAAGTTTTTTTTATCATGGAAGACTTTTTCTGGTGGCTGTCACTTTTGCCAGATGAATTTCTTAGCTACACAATCTTCAAAACCTCCCTCCCTAATTTTAGACAAGGACAGAGTGTCCTGGAAAAACAACCCCACTTTTCTTCACAAGGTGGCTTCTGAATCATACATTAATCAGTCCATAAATATTCCAGTGTTATTCCCAAAACTTTTAGAACAAGGGTGAATATACATTGCATTTGCTAGATGTTCATCATCAGTTACAATTTTATTTTCATCAGACAGAACCTTTTAGGAAATCTGATCAGTTATTTGCATCCTTTTGTACAGCTAAATTGGGAAAAGTAGTGTCCCATCTCACACTGGTTATCAATGTATTTCCTTTATTTATCAAGAAAGAGGATTGTCATTTACTTCAACCCCAACGGCTCATTCCACCAGATCTGCAGCTTCATATACAGCCTTCTGTACTGTTCCAGTTGATGACCTATGTGCTGCAGCTACCTGGTCCAAGGAACATACCTTAATCTCACACTATAAATTGGATATGCAGTCCAGAGCTAGAGCCTTCTTTGGGTTCAGCAGTACTCCAGAATATCATTCCAGAAGTCCTCCAAAGTAAGAAAGTAGCTGGAGACTCTGTCCCATATGTTGAAGAGTCAACAGAAAAGACAACATCAGATACAAAAGTTACATACTCACCATAACAATAGATCTGTGTTGTCTGTGTCTGTCCTTCCTCATCTACCATCCCCACCACCCCTCTTTATTTTTGTAGGCACATTTTTTTTATCATGTTCTCATACTGAGATGGTTCTAGCTGACCTTGCCTTAGCTCCTAAAGGTCCTTTCTTTCTCTTTCCTTCTCCTTTTACAGGCTGGTAGCACTTAGGTCTGCTAAGTTTTCTGGCCGTCAACACCTTTATATTTTTTAAGTTTCCTTTTTTTGGTGAGCAACTCAATCTGAGGTAGTTCACTGCCTACATAGGGATTATAGGTAGGGAGGAGCCTGACCACCGGATCCAAAACTTAAAAGTTGCCAAAGACAGATCTAAGTTAGAATCAGAGACCCATATGTTGAGGAGGGACTAAAGCAGGCAACACAGATCTATCATTATGGTGAGTACATAACTGTCATTTTCTTGTCATCTCCATTTGAACTGGTGTCACATTTTTCAAGGCTTTTCTTTTTACTGAAAAACTTCAAACAAAAAATAAATAATTTTTCAGAACCCCCCCATAACTTATTAACTTAGAACAAACACACAAAAAATGTACATCTTCTAAAAATGAAGTTTAAACTTCCAAATAGGAACAATTGCCCCAAATGAAAAGTTGCACTCACAGGCATTTTATCCATGTAACATGCATGTTGCAGCCTGTGCTCCCTTTTGCACTGTTTTATTGGAATCTCTGTACCCCTTCCAGATGTGAAAAAGAGCTTGTGTGCTTTCAGAAAATGTTGATTTTTAGCCTTAAGAAAAGGTGTACTGGTTATATTTAAATAAAACTAAACTATACACTGTTCTATTAAATGTTTTTTAAATTATTAAGACTGCTAAGGGAGCTGCTATCCCTTTTCCTTTCAAGTAATTTCAAACCTTGTTTTACTGAGCTGCTTCCCTGCCCCTTAACCTTTAAACATTGCACTAACCACAGCAAAAAATGCTCAAAACTCAGAAGTTTAATTGCTTGCATCTGCAAACGGCTTGTCTCCATCGAATGAGAGAAAAATACAGTTAACAACTCTGCAGATACATGAAGGAATCTTTATCAATTTCACTGAGAACAGAAAGTACAATTGCTTTCAGCTGCAGGCTTCTTGACTCCCACTGAACATTTGCTAAAGGAAAAAACACACTAGTATCATTGCATATGCAAGAAACTTAACACTTCTTGTGGCTTTCATTTTGTCTTATTTTTCAAGCCTACTTGTTTAAAGAAAATAACTGTTTTATATTAAGTCAAGAGCATTAATCCATTCACCTTTGCAAAAATATTACACCTGTACGTATAACATAATTAGCTCAGTTTTACACCCCATCCTCTACCCCAGTCACCCAAGATTACAGCATATCAACTTACATTTGCTTTTGTAAAGCCTTTCATCTCTTTTTTGCATTGTAAAGCCTATATTTATTTCAACTAAAATGTACTTGTTTACTTTAATATCTTTATCACATACAGACATCACTGAAAAGACTTACCCCCAAACCCAACATTTAAAATACCCCTGACTATGTACTACATAAAACTGCTTTACTATATATCTCAGAGTTTATATCTTGAGATGTTTTATACAAATGCTATTAAGAACAAAGGTTGTTTTACTTAGTCATTTTTTTTCCTTTGAGTGTCTTCTAAACATTAATGACATAAAGTGGGGTATATGCTTTATGGTCCACCTAAAAGTTTAACAAAATCAACAAAAGTACAATTTTTCTCAAACACTTTTTTTTTGCAAAACCATATTTCACTAATATGACTGATGCCTTATAATCTCACATTTATTCACTACTTTCGGTGTTGCTGGTCTTCTGTTTATCTCCATCTCTCAACACCAGGCCGTGGTTCAAGTCCAAGGTACTCCTAATTCTTCTAATCAGTTCCTGTGCTTTTTTTCTCTCTATTAATCATTTTCTTTTGGAACATTGGAAAGGTTTATCTTCATATTGTCGAAAGCACATCCACGGATGTGCAGATATACGAACTGTTTCCACGAATTCTGTCCCACCAATTTCTCTAAATTTTGATAAAACAGCGAATGTCAGCATTTCTAACTGCTCCACAGCTGAAACAAGTGATACCATGGGTCAAAAAGGGGGCGAGATTTTGTTATTCAGAACATCGGCATTCGCTGTTTTGAGAAGTCGCAGTTTGCAGAAACTGTTTCGGGGGTGTGGCTGTCAGAATTATGAAGGTAAACCCATTGGAAAAGGTTTCACTGGCAAAGTCTCTCTATGAGCTTTAGTGGCAGAAGAATGAGAAGCAGAGTCCCCTTTTGTTTGATGGTTCACGTTTTGTTGGATACTTTTGTACTTTTGAACTTTTGTGTTTCCTCCTTAGCCTGTTCTGCATAAAAATTTTTTTGATCCTCCAGGAGGAAATATTCAGAAGACAGCTGGATACAGCAGTTTGAGTGTCACACCTGCCTGTAGATATTCCCTGACTGCTAGGATAAATTTGCTTGTCTTCTGCTTGTAGTACAGTGAATAATTTTCCACAAACATTCTGCTGTCTCCAATTTTTAATGCTTTTCCCTGCTGCCACATCAGGATCAACTCTTTCTGTTAGTACGATTGCATCTTTACTAATACAGATCCTGGCTGCTTTCCCATGGTCATGTTTGGAGCATACACTCAATGTGCCCTTTTAGTTAATAAATAGTGATTTTGAATACCGGTCTAGTTGCTTATTTTTGCTTGCATAAAATTAATACCATCTGTTCCTTTCAGTTCTGTGGTACAGCAGAAATATTAGCCTCTTGGAAGTCCAAAGTATATCTTTTCTTAGGTAAACTGTACAGCTGTACTGTCCAGCTCCCATGACATTTTCGAGTAAGATATTCAGCTTCCACTATTGCATATTATAAATCCCCCAAAACTGGTTGTTATTACTGTGTACTGGTTTCAAGAGCTGTTTGGATGAAATATGCACGTTTTTCTTGTTGATGTGGCAATTTGTTTTCCTGGGGACACACAACTGTGGTTAACTGGCTATAGTAAAACTGACCTTAGCTTTTTATTGTTGAGATTTTCTTTGTAGACTGGCCCTGTAAAAGAGCATTGTGCTCAGTGGTTTTGTTTGATTAACAAACTTCAAGCATAAATAACTTTGTCTTATTCAACAAAGAAGAATTTTGAGTAAGACACTTGACTTGTCCTTGTAAGAAAAAAAGAGAAGAAAAAAAATACGTGTGTGTGTGTGTGTGTGTGTATATATATATATATATATATATATATATATATATATATGTACACACACACACACACACACACACACACACACACACACACACACACACACACACACACACACACAGTTAAAAAACACTGGCATGTCAGCTTGTCTGCCTTCATGGAGATTTCCAAGGTGCCAGGAATTTTTTAGCTGTAAAGTTATGTTTTTTACAAAGAAATATGCATTAAAAGTTGATATTTTGATGCATGACAGAAGAATGCATACAAGACTCCAAGCTTCTGCAGTAGATGTCAGTGAAATATAGATTGATGTCATCTACAGAACGTTTGCACAATATGCTAGGTTCTGGTAGTCACACAAAACTTTGGTACACAGTGTCATTGGCTAAGTATACACCTGCTACTGTTACCAAGTTGAACAGAATCAAAAAGTCCAAGTGCTGGCCTCATCCAAATGTAATATTTTCCTCCTTCCATCCCCAAATGCACACATACCTATATATATATACATCTATATCTGTCTACACACACACACACACACACACACACACACACACACACACACACACACACACACACACACACACACACATACACAAGCACATACAACAGTAAAAGCCATACTTGTAGATGAAAAAGATAAAGGTCTACAGTTTGACATACCTTTTTAGTTGCATTTCTAGTTTCCCTGACTTTACAGGCATTGTCCCCATCCTTAATTTATACAGTAGGACACACATTATAAGATTCATTCCCTGAACGGTGTTGATATAACGGTATCAGTAGCTTTCATCTTCAAAAACCATAGAAAGTGAGAGAAACAGAAGCAGTTTTATTATTTTACTTAACAGTCTAGAGTTAGTAAATTCAGTATCTGACAGTATTATACTACAAAAATGCAGTTGGCTGGCGAGAGTGTGAGTAATACACAAGTGATAAGTAGAGATCTTCTTCATACTGATCACTGCTGCATTAGCCTAAGCTATATGGGTTATATCCTTCATAGGATACAACATCCAGCTGCCTTCCAAAGTTTCATGGCACCTTCCACTCCCCCAGACAGTTAGTTAGCTCGGGCTGAGTTGATTAAAAAGACAGATTTGGGTGCCAACCCCTTCATAGCTTTCCTGCCACCAAGTAGAGTTGCTCCTCGGTGGGCTTACTAGGATCAACGGCTGGCTAATGCTATTCCATTATTGGGCAGATGTTAGCTCCCTTCGGGAGGGGGGGAAACTTCCACATTACTTTTTTGTGGTTTAAACTATTTTTTTTTTCTGGAAAACAACTATTTTAAAGCTACAGAAAAGTATTTATATTGACTATTACATTACTTTTATACACTTTTAAAATGGGAGTGCACTTTTTTCTTTGGTGGTAAAAAGTTGATAAAGTTGTTGAAATTACTTTTTCTGTGGATAAACTGTGTTTATTTTAGTTTTTGGGCTGGGGAAAGTGCTTAAAGTGCTTTATGTGTTTTGTGTGGGGGAAAAAGTGACTTTTATGACTTTCCTGTTTTACCAACTATTGCTGCTAAGCTTCCACAAGAAGCAAGCACCATTTTCATCTTGTTCATGGAACAAACTACTGGTGCCTCGGTCAGTCCTTCTTCCAGCTACAAAAAGAAAAAGTTAACTAAACAGCCTTTGGTGCAGGCTAATAATTTGCCTCGGCAGCAAGTGATTGACTATGATGTGGCCAAAGCTGGTTCCTCAGACCACTCTTTTTACATGGATCCCTCTGGTGTTGTCCATACGGCCACCTTAGACTGTGAGTTAACCATGTCCTCTTGGACTCTTGGGATGCCCATCATTGGGCAAGGGAGAGCAACTTTTGAAAATCATGGGAGGAATAAACAGGGAATCTGTCCCTGCTTAGCCAGAATGTTCTGCTCATCCCTGGGGTTGTTGCTGCAAGCAATACTAGGTTTACTTGCTCCAGTTTTCATATTAAAAGGAGACAGAAAACTAAGCATTTAACAACTTCTGTGTCAGTTTCTCCAGACAGGCATAATTTATTGGGCATGGTACAGGGTCTTGCACAGGCTATTAACCCTTCTTGTTAGGTGGTTTCTAGTAAAAGAAGACATGATTTATCTTTCCCTGAAGAGGTTCAAGATTTTGTATCTGTGGAGGAATGTGAAAGGACAGATGCAGTTTTTTCTCATGAGATTACTGATTCATAGCTGAATTTACCTTTGAGAGATTAATTTCTTTGAGACAATTCCATAATGTGTCATCATTTTCAGTGGGATAACACTGAGGCTTCTCAGGCCATCATAAAATACTATGAACTGTTACAGCTGGAATTTCCAGATCCTTCACCCCTCCTTCCAGTGCTGTCAGCATTGGAGAATGTGTTTGTCACAGCCTGTGGTTTCCATGGCACTCAACATGCTACTCCCAAGAAAGCAAATAGAAGGTACAAAGTCCCCAGTCTTTCAAGGTTTTATACAATAATCACAGACCTAACCCAGTAGCTATAGCTTTATTTCATCTAGCTGCTGCTGTGAAACATTTTGTTAATTGGAACACATTTCTTTCTGACAAGGATGGTAAAGCTAATCGTAAATCTGGGGAAAAGTGTGCTTCTGCAACTTTGATTTTTTAGAATTCTGAACTGTTAGGCTCGCATGTTAAAGTTTATACTGACTAATTGTGAAAGTATGGGGAATGTTTTGTCTGCAGTTTCCGCTTGTAAAGAAAAATCTGCTTTATGTAGTTTAGTTTCTTCCATTTCACAGGTCACTACTCATTGTTTGAAGTGTGTTTGCCATTCGTGTGTTTTGAGGAGGTTTTCCTGCCTGTACTCTGAGAACCTTACAGAAGATTTTGAATTCTTCTTTGGCTAGAGATTTAGTATTTGATACTTCTGCTCCAGAGAATATCAAAAAGTGTGATGAAAGAGGTAAGCTGATGCAGGGAATCACAGATTATTCAGCAATTTGTCTCTAAATTCTCCAACAGATTTTTGCTAACTCATCTAGCATTGGCAAAAAGCAAAATAAACAGTCCCAACAGAATGCTGGTAAGCATACATTTAAAAAGCAATGGCAGGGAGGTTCCAAAAAAGAAAGCAGGACCCCCCCCCCCATCCTCCAAACAAAGGACAGTCAAACAAGGCAAAATGACTGTATAAGGGATTTGGGAAAGGGGAAATCACTTGGTGGAGCCTTCAAATGTCTTTGAATGTAGGTCTGTCATACTCCCCTCCTGCTGCAAAGCAGTCAAGTCACTACAGATGTCTTGAACTTTTCTTGGGAAGCAGTGTCGGGGGAATAAAAGTGCAAGTTCTCTGGAACAAGAAAGACCGACCAAAACATATAAACATAAAAGAGCTGCTAGTTCTTGTAAAGAGGGCGATGCAGTGGTGTAACAGTTATCGCTGTCACATCACAGCAAGAGGTTCTCTGGTTCGATTCTTGGCTGAGGTGCCTTTTGTTTGGAGTCTGCATGTCCTCCCTGTGTTCCTGTGGGTTTCCTGCAGGTGCTCCGGTTTCCTCCCACATTTCAAAGACATGCAGTTGGTGGATTGGACACACTAAAGGCCCTAGGTATGAGTGTGTGTATGTGAGTTTGTAGTGCACCCTTTGAGGAGGGTTGGGTGCCAGGCTAGCCATCCAAGTATGTAAAACTGTAACCGCTACAGAAACGACGAGTGCCTGGAGGGGCACTCATTGCCTGATGTATTGAATGGCATGTATGGAACTGAGAGAGAGATCTCTTATACAGGCTCACAACTCTCGTAATATTCTGTTGTCTCCAGGGTCTCTTCAAGTACTTGCAGACAGTACTACAGTGATGTGGTATATAAACAAACAAGGGGAACCAGATCTTACCTCATTGCAGACTAGCCATGTTAGCATGGGATACAGCTTTACAACACAGTCTCACTGTACAGTGATTTTATGATCTTTCAAAGCAAAACTGTGTGGAAAGACTAAGGCAGACATTTATGAATGGAAATTGAATTAGAGTATCTTTCAATATTTGGTCCAGCTGTGGGCAGTTCCTCAAGTAGACCTTTTTGCTTCCACTCTAAACAATCAACTGGCAAAATTCTGTTACAAGACTCTGTGCAAGAAAACCTGTAAGATGTCTTGTCTTTTCCTTGGACAGGAATGTTCCTGTAGCTTTTCCACCCTTTCAACTGATATCCAGGGTACGTCTGAAAATTTAGAAGGACTCCCTGAAGGTCATTGTAGTTCTCCCTTCTATTGGCCATGGCCATTTACCACAAGCTTTCTCACAGACTGGATTTACTCAAACAATATCGGGATGATTAATGCATCCCAACCCCAAACCACTACAACTGACTGCCTGGATAATATGGTCTTAATACTTTTTAGGTATCTATTTTCTATGGATGGGCATCAGGTACAAACTGAAGAAAGAAAGCCTGCTACTAGAGAATCCTATCTAAGCAAATAGAAGGTGCTCTAGTTGGTGCCAACAAAATAACAAGTACCCATCCATTCTCTTTTTTTACAATATCTGTGTAAGTTACTATTCTATGTCCTGTTTTACTCTTTCAATGAAATCTCATGTAGAAATTTTTTTAAAAGGGGAGCTACATAAGAAGCCCCCCAGAAACCCAGTGGCTCCTTCTTGGGATCTTAATTTTGTGTTAGAGAAACTTAACACTTTCTCCATCTGAACCAGCTCATCTGACTGACTTGAGATTCTTAACATGGAGAACAGTTTTGCTGATTTCTTTGACCTTTGCAATAAGAGTATCTGAGCTGCAAGCTCTTGTTGTGGGTCAACCTCATTTCATCTTCCATAGAGACATGGTTTCTATGCGCACTAATTCTTTGTTTATGTTTAAAGTGGCATCAGAGTTTACTTTAAGCCACTCTATCCATCTCCCTGTGTTCTTTGCTGAACCCAAAAATGATGGAGGAGGGATACTTCATACATTGAATGTCCACAGACAACTCTGGCACTGTCTTGACAAATGAAATTTTTCAGAAATTCTGATCAGCTGTTTATTTCTTGTGAAGGTAAGCAGAAGGGCCAATCTGTTTCAAAGCGGACTATTTTCAAATAGTTGTCTCAGGCTATTACCTTTTGTTATTCCTACCACAACAAAACTATTCCAGGCAGGGTCAAGTTTCCTTCTGCTGGGGCTATGGTTTCATCTATTTCTTTTTGGGAAAGCTTGGACACTAAAAGTATTCTAGAAGCAGCAACTTGGTCCTGTCTGTATATTTTTACAAAGCACTATAAACTACATTCCTTTTCCAGGTCTGGGAAAGGCTTTATCAGGATCATTCTCCAGGGGCTCTTGGATTCTTCCCTTTCTACCTCCCAGTTATTCTAAGTTATAGTAATCTACAGATATATCTCAGACTAATACAGCAGTGATCAATATGAAGAACATAGTATAGTTGTGTAAGTAAACATACTACTGGAAATGTTGACATTCAAATGATCACTGCGGCAGAAGCTGTCTCTATCTTTCCCACTTATTTTTTTGTGTGTTTTTTTATGCCAGGGTGTGAACTCGTATTTTTTTTTTCCTGGCAGTGTCCTCTCAGGGCTTACCTCTCTCTTTAGTTGGTAGGAAAGCTTTAGAGGGCTTGGTGCCCAGGCCTGTCTTTTTTGTCAGTTCAAGTACTGTACTTTATTGAAGAAGGAATGAATATTGCTGAAGTTTTCCATGAGTATGGTTGTAGATTAGGTGACTTAGAAGCAAACAGTGTACAGATACTATCAGCAAGCATACACAATATTTCAAATTTTTCTACCCAGCAAGTTTCCAACCTGCAGCACACAGACAGTTTTTTCATTGGTGCTGATTGAGACTGTCATAGTACTACTATCCTGATTTCAACAACAACTTAATGTGAGGATATCCAATATTGTTATCTTTGCTAGCATATCTGGCTGCAGTTTTGTAAATACTTGTAAATAATTATAAACTACCGTGTGTTATAAATGCCAGCATGACTACCTATAATTTTGTAAATAAGTTTGTTGTTTGATTGTTTATTTGATTTGTGTAAGATGTTTGAATCAGTGTTCTTCTAGTTGACCAAATGTGCATGTCAAAATAATTCTAAATGCAGGTTGTGCCTGTCAGCTGACCTAGAGTGATATCTTCATGTGCTAGAGCTGAAAGGAGTGGAGCTCCACAGCAGCTGTTTTTGTTTACTTTTTGAAAGTCTGAAATGAGAGAGTAGAATTCTCATTACTGCTTTCTGTGACATTTAAAAGATTCTGCTATGAAATGCAGATTCTGATTTAGTTCACTTCAGTTGCAGTTGCATTCAGTTGAGTTGGAGTAGTGAGTGGTTGTTTTCCAGACTAGTAGTTATCACTCAGAGTTTTCCAGACCTGCTCAGACAGAAATAATAGGATTGACTATTCCAGTCACTGAGGACCAACAACAGCCTGAAGGGTGGACATATATTCTTATTTTGCCTTGCAGAAGTTAATTAGATTAGACAGGAACAGTTAATCTTTAGACAGCTGTGGATTTATAGTTAGATAGTTAGTAGACAGCTATGGATTTAGTTAGATGGAGTTTTTCTTCATTTGGTGTGAAACCTATCCTACAGTGTTATTTTCATAATTCCTGGTGTGGAATCAGTTATTCAGTGTCTATATATTTTAAAACATTTTTATTTAGTAAATATTTTACTACCTTCTATTGTGGCTGGTTATTTAGAAAGTACTTTTAGTAACCTGAGAGTGTTTATGCTTATTGTGATAACACCAGGGCCACTCTGAAAAGCCTTACTGCTTGGATTGCATGCTGCCTGTCATATCAATATTTGTATTATATAATTGAACACCCCTTTTGAAGGTTATCGTGGTATTTGGCAGCATTCCTGTGTAATCTTGGCAAGAGGACATAGCAGGTAAATCTGTGCCAGTCTTTCCCAAGAGTGCTTATATGTGTGATTATCAAATATTTAACAGTGAGTGTGTCAGATACCTAGAACTAGGACACAGTGCTCTGCAGTGGGTAGTTTGCAAATTTATTTGGGGACTTGGAGTGAAGCATATAGTCCAGTCCCAGGTTTGGAGTCTGTTCCTGGTGTACTCTTAGGGGAAATGTTGTATTATGTCCCTGGTTTCAGTGACACTTCCTTAATGGAGTCAGTGGTGAGGATTGAGGCTCCTTAGATACTGCTCCAGGTTTAAGTAGGGAGTCATCACACTTAGAAAAACTAAAATACTGCTCGGCTGCACAGCTGAATGGAAAAACACACCAAATGGGCCAGCACTTTAGGGTGAAATAAATTTTAATCTCCGCTTTCGTCAATCCAGACTTCATCAGAAAAATCAAACACATTACAATCCAACATAATTTAAATACTAAAAAAAAATTACATTAAATTAAAACCAATTAAGGTTAATGCTTAGACCTATTATTTCTGCACCTCATTATGTTACTGAGGGCATTTCCTTATTGGTTGATTAATTTTTACAACCTTATGTTCAAAGTATGGAATCATTTTTAAAGGATTCATGGAATTTTTTAGAAACTTTCAGGAGGTTTAATGAACAGACCATGTTTGATCCTGATGCACATAATATTTTGACTTTAGACGTGACTTCCTTGTACACTTGTATACCCCACGAGGCTGGGGTTGAATATGTAAGGTCGTATTTAAACAAATTCACAAATAATGCAAATAATGTTATTAATTACTGCTGCAGTTTACTTGACATCATTTTGAATAATCATTATTTTTTTGTTTAAGGGTTGTTATTATAAACAGATGCAAGGAATAGCCATGGGGTCAGCAGTTGCCCCTGCTTTTGCCAATGTTGTGATGGGGTGGTGGGAACATGAATTTTTAAAACCAAGTCTTATTCAGTTTAAAGTAATATATTATGAGAGATTTATACACAACTTGGTTTTTGCAATTGAGGGGACTATTGAGTCTGTACATGCTTTATTAACAACAATCAATTCTAGTTCACCTTTTCTCAAATTTGTGTTGGGAGATTATGGCACTTCCCTTAATTTTCTGGATGTCCACTTGGAATGGGATCATTTGAGTAGTAGATTTAATAGTAGCATTCACAGAAAAACTACTTTCACCAATAGCTACTTACATTTTTCTAGTCAACATCCCATTCATATGAAAATAGCTACTTACATTTTTCTAGTCAACATCCCATTCATATGAAAAGGAACATTCCTAAGGGACAGTTCATTCATGCCAGCAGAATGACCAGTGATGACAAATGTTTGCATAATGAATTTTTAAACATTAAAAAGTTGTTTTTAGAACGTGGTTACAATGAAAAAATGTTGGATGACCAAATTAAATATGTTTGGAATGGCAGAAAAGATAGATATTCACCCATTTTGACTGAAGTAGTTGCAGTCATTCCAAAAAGAACATCATGTAATGACATGCATTTAAGCTATGGTTTGCCTATAACTAGTAAGGCTTTAGGCATTAAAAAGATTCTTACTGACAACTGGAATATTGTTAGAGGTAATCGTGAATTATGTAATAATGTGGGGGAGAACCCTAGATTTGTCTATAAAAAAGATTTTAACTTAAAAAGCTTGTTGGAAAAAGGGAGGGACAAACGTGTTTGAAGCAAAAAATTTTAGTGTCAATAAAGGAATGTATAAATGTCTCACCTGTAATATGTGTAGATATATTTTGAAAGGACCATTTATAAATTTGGAACATATACCATACACCATTTCTGTGTCCAGCTATTTTTCATGTAGAAGCACAGGGGTTGTGTATGTTGCTATGTGTATCTCATGTCCTTCTTTTTATATTGGGATGACAACTAGACAGTTAATGACTAGGATTAGGGAGCATTTGTATGATATCAAGAAGAAGGATGTCAATAATGCTTTATACAGACATACATTAAATTGTTCCAATTTAAAAAAAAATCTGTTCTCTATTTTAGAACAGGATCATCTAAATTTGAGGAGTGGTAATTTTAGAAACTACTTGGAACAGAGAGAAACTGGATGGCAGATTCAACTGAGAGCTAATTAGCCTCCGGGCTTAAATGATGCCATCAGTATTAAATGTTTTTTACAAGATTGCAGAGGTTATATTAACAAAGTATGTGACAGCAATGGATGATGTTTTATCTCTTTAAAATTTTTTTGCATTAACCTTAATTGGTTTTAATTGAATGTAATTGTTTTTTTAGTATTTAAATCATATGGAATTGTAATGTGTTTGAAGTCTGGATTGACAAAAGCGGAGATTAAAATTAATTTCACGCTAAAGTGCTGGCCCATTTGGTGTGCTTTTCCATTCAGCTTTGCAGCCGAGTGGTATTTTAGTTTTTCTTAGTTTAATTCTGCTGTTTTAGTCATCACACTTACTTTTATAGATACTGCCCATTGCAAAGTATAGAGTCTGTAGGCACCCAGAGTCACCTTACACCCTGGAATATAATGACACAAGACTCATTATAACTGATCCCCATGTTTGTATTTGTCATGTATTAGGCAGTTTTGCCTGGAAATGTAGGCCTGATTCCACAGGAAGTGAAAAATGTCAAGTCCACTAGGCTTTTTGCCTCCATCTATGTTTATTATTCTTGTCCCTCATTTCTGTTTGGTTCACAAAACTAGTATGTTCTGGAATGATTAGTTTACTCAAATTACTCATTTTTATTCCTTTTGCTGTATAATTAGGTTGCACAAGAGCTCAGAGCCCAGGTACAGCACTTTTATACCCTGACTAACCAGCTACCTCATCATATGGATGGACACCAGCATGTGCACGTTTTACCAGGTAAGCAGTTGATGGAAAAGAAAATTATTTCAGGCTTTATAATTTTTATAATTTTAGACTGGCCATAATATCTGAAAGAACTTTTGAGGCATAATTGCATTTGTGTTGGAAGATGTATTAATCAAAATTGTATTCTTGTATAATACATGCTGTTAGCTGGACATGTGCATGCATGACTGAGACATGGCCTGGCCTGCCCTACTTTATGCTGTACAAGTAACCAGGCTTCAGAACTAATACACTGTGCAATAATGAAAGCACCACAGACTATTCTTACCCTTAATGAGTGGAAGCCATGGTTTGCTGCGGTGATGCAGCATAGTTAGTCCATAACATGTTTGTATATGCCCCGAGAACCGCAGTGTAAGTTTGTTGCATTTGTTCATGGTACCTTACTGATGCATATCCTTGCACTCACCAGCTTTGAAAGGACAGATTCAGAGACACTAAGTCACAGTCTGTGGTTCAGAGGTGACTCTGGATGCCTGCATGCTCTTTACTTTGCACCAGGAGAGATAAGCTATTGAGCAAACCAAAATAATACTAGTCTGACACCCTTTAGATCAGCAAGAGTACAAAGACACTGATCGTGTGCTGCAGGAAGGAAACTCTCAGGATGGAGAAACGTGAAATCTTGTGTTCCCTTGTAAATGGCAACAGAGGATGCAGAGACGTGAAGTCACCAATTCTACAACTGTTAATTTCAGTCATAAATTTGGTATTGATTTTGAAGATGGTTTCACTTCAATCCATCACCCAAAATCATTTTACTGCTATTCAAACCTGGCTAAAAGATGCAAACCTACTTTTAAATCCAAAAAAAAAACACACCAGAAAGTCTTCTCTTTATATAGACTCAAACACTACCTGACTGGCGAGGCAAGACAAACGTTAACACCTATCTACCTTATTCCATCTGTACTACATGCCTCACCTAGTCTTACAAACAAATACTACACTTAATTCTAAACTCTCTGCTTCTTACAATAAATTAACCACATTTGCTGTCAAACTTACAGATAGGACTCATAACTGCAGAGCCCTGAAACAACTAAACTCGCTTCAGCTACCCAACTATTTAACATACTCAAAACCTAGTCTTATATACGCACACCAGAAAAGTGTCCAGCATTAAAAGACACCTTGCAGCCTTACTCTCCAGATAGAGACCTTTGCTCAAGTAGTAAGTTCTTAGCAATCACAATAAAGTTTAATAACTCAGCAGATGACTCGCTGTGCTCCCATTATGTATCTAAACTCTGGAACACCAACCCAACATACCTAAAACAGACCATAAGACTTTCCATATTCAAGCTTTTACTAAAACAACACATAAACTACATGTGGTTGTACACATGCTCCTCTCCTGGGTAACTCTATTTACCTTCATTAACTCATACGCTGTTTTCCTTTATAACTTCTTTCCCTTCTACTCATCACACTTTTGTACTACTCCTCTTCAAGTGCCATCCTACCTTAACCCCAACTTTATATTTCAATTTCTTGCTGACCTTCCTATTTTATCCCTCTCCCTCAGATATCTCCACTACTCTCTTATAATCAGGTTTAAGCATCTGTAATGCAGTACTTCACAAAACAAAGTTTCAGAATCTGTACATTCATTAGAAAACCTGTATATCTCTACAGGAAGGAAAAAAAGAGAAAGAAATGTTAATCAGAAAATAAATTATTGGAAGATTGAATTTGTTTGTTTATTAATTTTTCCAAAGACCTTATGATGAGGCTTGGGGTGGCAGCAAATGGAGCAATGCAGACCTGGTATCTCTGTATGCTGCAGCAGTAGTCTCTGTATCATCTCTTGTATCTGTTTAGGGGGAGCCTCTCAGTTAGCAGTTCTTGGTTTGCCTCCTATGGGAGGCACTCATGGAAGCCATACTCTGTGCCCAGACTACGGCAGTGGATTCCTGTCCACCTGAAGTAGCAGAATTTCTCCTCAGAGATCTCACAGACTTATGGCTTACTAACTGTCATGGTGTATGAGCCCAGCACCTCCACGAAGGAACCTCATTTCTGCTGCTTCTGTTCTTGATTTTGTTTTTTTAGTCCATGCCCCGAGTTTGTGACCGTAGCTAATGATGGGTGACACAGATTGACTGAAACTGGAAGTGTCCTTATATGACATGACTCTAAATTTTGTCAAAGTCCAGTGCGGTATTGCCAGTTCTGTACCCATCTAGTGGAGCATCTCCTGATCCCCCTCTTCTTTCACTGATGAACGTAAATCCATAATATTGAAGTAATTCAGTGTGGATGGCTGGTCCTTTCTCACTTACAGAGAGTAGTTCTTAAGTTTCTTGAAGAGAAGCCTGATCTCTAATTTGGAGTTGCTGATTTTCATCTGAGCTGTTCCACAATCAATCCAGTAAGGTCAAGATGATATAATCATCTGCAGAAAACAAAGATTCAACCCTTTTGTTCCCAAACTAGATACTCTGTAAACATCAGCTGCGCCTTGATATTCCAGCTAGAAAAAGCATGAACAGAAGGGCAGGCATGGCACACACTTGATAAATTCCTACTGTCACATTGAACCTATCCCATTAATTCCAAGAATACAGTCTCAACTTTTTCATTCCAGAGAGTGAATGGCATACTGCATCAGCTCTGGGACACCATGAATTCATGTCATCTCCCACATGACACTGTAGAATGTGAGGCCATATATCTTCTCCAGGTCCACAACACAAGCTGTCCATACTGGTAAACTCCTACAATCCATGCAGGGACAAAGCTGATCTCTAGGATGGAATTTGTATTGTGTCTTCTGAACAGGAGATTCAGCAATGAAATTATAATTTTTAGCAAACTACTATACATTATCCAAAGTAGGCCAAGGATCATGATCCATTCAGAATTGGAATACACCTTCATATGGCCCTTTCCGAAAATAGAGACTACTACCACATTTTGCTAGTCCAAATGTGTTGTCTCAACATTACACAAAGCATTTTAAAAAATTATTAACCATAACATCTCAACAATAGCCAGATCCCTTAACATTTCTGTCTTGGTCTCATCCACTCCAGTAACCTTGTCTGTGGGAAACTGTTTAGCTACCATAGTCACCTTATCTGTTAAATTGGATCCATTTCTCTCTAGTTGTTTCTGGCATTGCCTACTTAAAAAAATTGTATATTATGTAAGTACAGCTATTTGCCAATGTTCCTTCATAGCCTTTTGAGGTCACTGTCTTTCCACTTCTGCTGAACACAGCCTGGAAGTACCCTCCACCTTGTATCTTACTGGATGGTTTACCAGGACCTCTTTTAGACCATCTGAAAATCATTTTACATGGCCCTGATAGACTTCTGTGAATCTGGGGTCTTCACTGCTTTCCTGGCATATAGGTACCTAGTGGTCAGATCTGGAGACCCCCACTAAAACTGCATAAAAGGTCTGTGTCTTTAACTTGACTGGTTCTTTCACTGTTGGTGGTCCCCTATCCATTTCAGGGTTACTACCATGGCAGTAGCTTTCCATCTTTAAGCACACGTTTCTTGTCACTGCCTCAGCTTTTGAGGACTTAAAATGGTATATTTAGATGGGAGAACCTGTTCCAGAGGAGGGAGCTTAACTCAGCCTTTTCAGAAGCATCTGCTAGTTCTGTTTGCATCTGTACTATATATTTTTCTTTTTTACGTTTGTCCAGCCACTACCCTGCCCATCAGACTCAGTTGATTACCAAGAGGTAGTAATTTAACATCTTTGTTTACCTATCTTGAGATGTGTACAGAACATATGGCCTCTGGTCTCATGAAATGACTACAAAGTCAAGGACAAAATTAAAGGACTTCTTCCTCTAAAAGTACTGCCAAAAGATCCAAATAGTAAATCCAAAAGTAAGGCAAGTACTACCACACTGTATATGAAGCAACTTCACTTTTAACAATAAAAGCAGTATCATAAGCGCTTTCGGGTAAGTCCCTTCATCAGATGATAAAACACTAGTAAAAACATAGTATCTAATATAATACAACACAGCCAATGAAAATCAACAGTTTACCCTCCTTTTTGCTAGAGCTGGTTTTAAAGAGACAACATCATTTTATCCTGGGGCTTTGTCCGCTCCCAGTCTAAGAATCCATTGCATCTCTCTGTATTCAGTTTCATTATACAAGTCACCCATTCTTTGACTTCTATTTACAACACATATAACAACAAAGGCAAATACATGATCACTATACAATTCTATATGCTTGTACAGTGCATTGTGTTTTTTTCCAGTTCGCATTATAGACAACATTTTGCGTGTTACAGTCAGCATACATATTCAAAAGGTAATTCTTGTTGGTCCTGGGGTGTATAAAACAGTTCCCCTTGTAGAATGCGCTTACAGACTTTACAATGTAGGCATGGATAAGTTCCCTTCTTCTTAATGCCTGAATTTTTAAAATGTATAGGTTCTTGACACAGAATATCTTTCAAATTTTTATTTCTTTTAAAAATAAATCTAGGTTGTGTTCCTACAACTCTAGTTATCTTCTCATCTGTTAAAAGAATTCTCCAGTTGTCTCTAATTTTATTACATATACCACCTATATCATTACTGTATGTTAAATTTATTTTCAAACCTTCATTAGCTTTTTGAACCTGTGCATCTACCTTATTAGGCCATTATTTTACCTCTGTGTAACCATGGTTTTGCACTTTGTTTTCTGTAGAGACTGCTGTTGTCCATTTCCTTTTTCAATAAATTTTTACTATAACCTCGTGCTTGAAAATTATTCTTTAAAGAGTCCAGTTCCTGTATAAAGGAATTTTCATTCGAGCAAAGTCTGGATATTCTACAGACTTGTCCCTTGACTATGTGTTGGAGTACATGTCTAGGGTGCATGCTATCATATCTAAGCATGCTGTTGGTCTAGCAAGGCATCCTATATAGTGAAGTCTCTACCTCCCCATTTTCTTTCTTAATAATACTAACATCCAGGTATTCAATAACTGAACTAGAATAATTAATTGAAAATCTGAAGAAGCTGGTTGTAGACTCTAGATACTTAAAGGATGTTAATTCTGATGTGGTGCCCCCCCACAAGAAGAAAACATCATCCACAAATATATTGCAAAAGAGAAGTTTGTCTTTCCAATCATGTGCTGCCTCAAATATCACCGTGTTTGCACAAGGTGTACCCATAGCTATACCTTGTCTCTGGCAATAATACTTTGTTTGACAAAGAAAAACATTGTTCTCTAATAGCCTTAATAAGGAACATAACCATATATTTTCATCTGTATGTATATTCACCTTTTTGTTCAGTATTTCTTCTATGGCGGTAATACCATATTGATTTTCTATGACAGTGAACAAATTCTTTACATCTAAAGTAACAAAAATATAGGAAATGTCACTGTTCTCTTGTAAATAAACATCCAATGATTCCAGAAATGTAGCAGTATCTTTCAAAATTCTAGGGAAGGTTTGTAACATTGGTTTGAGAGTGCAATCTAACCAGATAGAAAATTACCCAGCCCCTACCCGATACTATAGGTCTCATGGGTGGGGTTTTGGGATCCTTATGAATTTTTGGTAAGGCTTTAAAAACTGGGATAGTAGGATGTTGTATATATAAAAATGTCAGCAGCTCATGTTCTATCAAACCAGTTTTTTTCTATGTTAAATAAAGATTTGTGCACTTTGTGTATACAAGAATTCACCATTAGTGGTGACAGCTGAAGATAAGTAAGTCTGTCAGCTAACAACAGATCTAATTGTGTGTTATAAAACTCCTTGCTAAGTACAACAGCACCGCCCTTATCAGCAGATTTTATAACTGTGTTGGTATTATTCTTTAGCTCTTGCAGTGCATTTCTATGTGGTTGGTCTAAGTTGAAATACATAGACCTATGTGTATTCTGTAGATACTGTTCAGTTTCACGTTCACATGATTTAACAAACAACAGTGTAGGATCTAAAATAGGTGAAAAAGTGCTAGGTTGCTTCAATGCATGTGGTGTTTGAACACTGTTAGTATCATTAAACATTTGCTTCAACATTACATTCCGTGCAAAGTATAGCAGCTCAGGTATTAGAGTACAAAAATCTGTCCCTGTACTCGTACAAAATGTAAACCCTTGCTTAACACTCATCATCATTCTCTTTCGGCTTTTCCCGGTAGGGGTCGCCACTGCGGATCATCTCTTTCCATTTCTTCCTATCCTCTGCATCTTGCTCTGTCACACCAACCGCCTGCATGTCCTCTCTCACCACGTCCATAAACCTTATCTTAGGCCTTCCTCTATTCCTCTTACCTGGCAGCTCCATCCTTAGCATCTTTTTCCCAATATACCCATCATCCCTCCTCAGCACATGTCCAAACCAACGCAATCTCGTCTCTCTTGCTTTGTCTCCAAACTGTCCAACATGAGCTGTCCCACTAATATACTGATTCCTAATCCTATCCATCCTAGTCACACCGATTGCAAATCTTAACATCTTTAACTCTGCCACATCCAGCTCTGACTCCTGCCTTTTTGTCAATGCCACTGTCTCCAACCCATATAACATAGCTGGTCTCACTACACTCTTGTAGACCTTCCCTTTCACTCTTACTGATACCCGTCTGTCACAAATCACTCCTGACACTCTTCTCCACCCATTCCACCCTGCCTGTACTCTCTTCTTCACCTCTCTTCCACATTCACCATTACTCTGAACTGTTGATCCCAAGTACTTAAACTCGTCCACCTTTACCAACTCTACTCCCTGCATCCTCACCATTCCTCTACCCTCCCTCTCATTTACACACATATATTCTGTCTTAGCCCTGCTGACCCTCATTCCTCTGCTCTCTAGAGCATATCTCCACCTCTCCAGAGTCTCCTCAACCTGATTCCTACTCTCACTACAGATCACAATGTCATCTGCAAACATCATAGTCCACTGGGCCTCCTGTCTGATTTCATCTGTCAACCTGTCCATCACCACTGCAAATAAGAAAGGACTCAGAGCTGATCCTTGATGTAATCCCACCTCCACCTTAAATGGATCTGTCACTCCCACTGCAGTCCTCACCACTGTCACACTACCCTCGTACATATCCTGTACCACTCTTACATACTTCTCTGCCACTCCCGACTTCCTCATACAATACCACAACTCTTCTCTAGGAACCCTGTCATATGCTTTCTCCAAGTCTACAAAGACACAATGCAACTCCTTCTGACCTTCTCTGTATTTCTCCAACAACACTCTCAGAGCAAACATTGCATCTGTAGTGCTCTTTCCTGGCATGAAACCATACTGCTGATCACTAATCATCACCTCCCTTCTTAATCTTGCTTCCACTACTCTTTCCCATAACTTCAAGCTGTGACTAATCAGTTTTATCCCTCTGTAGTTACTGCAGCTCTGCACATCACCCTTATTCTTAAAGATAGGTACCAAAACACTTTTTCTCCACTCCTCAGGCATTCTCTGACTTTCCAAAATTTCATTAAACAATCTAGTTAGAAATTCCACTTAAACCCTTGCTTAACACTGATAGTTGTAATTCAGAAAGAGAAATACCTGAAATATTATGAACATTGCAAATGTTGCATGCATTATCAACAGTCAATTGGAGGTCCGTCGTCTCTTGTAGTCCTTGTCCATCTGTTATGAAAAGCTTTTTTTCCGAGAATTCTTCTTCTTCACCGGTGCTGGCAATGTGAAAAAAGAAGAAGAGGGAGAGAAGGAAGTAGGCGTAACAACAGATGCAGGCATCTTGGCACTTTGTATTCGTTTGGCTCCCATTGTGAAAAAGTCCAGCCTGTCGCTTCGAGACTCATCCATTTGGCCAGCTATAGTGCCCAAATTAATGTCCACAAATGTTTCTCCTTCAGTCACTGTCTCAGTGACATTGGTAGATGCTGTTTCATTATTTTCTGTACTAAACAAGACAGGCCCCTGTGAATGAAGAGTGTTAGACTGCTTTAAGTTTACAAAGTCTGAGCATTCTTTTTCATGCTGTTGATTAGGTGCAGGTGTGGCTGCTACATCATTTGAAGCATTCCATGCTCTTTCTTGAGGGCGAGGCCAAACAAAGATGTTACCTGATGAAAAATCACGTAATCGTGTTGTAGTTTCTTTAACTTAACTTGTTGAAGTTTTACATCATAGTTAGCAGCTACACATAGTATGTCCATAAGTCTATTCTTATGATACTCAGTTTTATAGTCTCTTTCCAGCTGAATACGTAGGTCTTCAGCTTTGTTTAACAGTCCATCCCCTTCAGGTTGAAAAAAGGAAATAAATAAATTCATGTATGATTTACTAGTTTGTAAGTTAATATGCTGCCAGCATGCCAGCAACTCGGGATAGTGTTCCTCTTGTGCTGGCATGCATAAAACATGTAAGCCTCTTGGCACAATATTGTTCTTAAGACAAGCTTCAAAATAAAATCTGTGCCATTGTAGGTGTTTTAATTTCATTAATGTATCTTGCAAAGATGTCAGTGACCTGGTAAATTCAGTCTCACCTCTTTGCCTCTCTTTTGTAGCATCAGAGAGAAGAGTGGAAGTCCCAATGTCCATGTCCAACATCAGATTTTGTAGCAAAAAGATTTACTAGTCATGGTTGTGAGATACCTGTGTGGTACATAGACAAGTTCAACATCCTCAGTCTGATGGTCAGCCATGGGTGTCTAGAGTCCAATAAAACAACAGCAAAGTAAAGAACAAAAAGTAAAGAACTCCTTCAACTAAAAGTACTGCCAAAAAATCCAAATAGTAAATTCAGAAGTAAGGCAAGTACTACCACGCTGTATATGATGCAACTTCACTTTATTAAAACAATAAAAGCAGTATCATAAGCGCTTTCGGGTAAATCCCTTCATCAGATGATAAAACACTAGTAAAAACATAGTATCTAATATAGTACAACACAGCCAATGAAAATCAACAGTTTATCCTCCTTTTTTGCTAGAGCTGGTTTTAAAGGGACAACATCATTTAATCCTGGGGCTTTGTCGGCTCCCAGTCTAAAAATCCATTGCATCTCTTTGTATTCAGTTTCATTATACAAGTCACCCATTCTTTGACTTCTATTTACAACACATATAACAATAAAGGCAAATACATGATCACTATGCAATTCTATATACTTGTTCAGTGCATTGTGTTCTTTTCTTAACCTTATATCTGATAGATGCTTAAAAATTCTATCTTTGTCTGCAATTTGTTTTTCCTACATAATATGCAGTACACTGTTGACAGTTCGCAATATAGACAACATTTTGCGTGTTACAGTCAGCATAAACCTCCTCATTTATTCTTTTACTCCCTGTAACTTTATTGGCATTGCACCTGATCCCCACCATTCCCTTTTTGGTGGTAAGCCCACACTGCAGTTCCTCAGAACATTTTACAGGTTGAGCTTATCTGAGTTGTACGGGTCACTTGACCACCAGGTGCTTGCCAGAAAACCCCACCCCTATGAATGATTCCAAGGATGATTCCCAGTAACCTTGTTCTAGGCAAGATTCACTGATAAAGTCTCATGGGGGCATTTTTTTTTATCTGTCTTTGTCTAGCACCTTCTCTTAGGGCATTTAGTCAAGAGTGACCATTCCAGGAAAACACAGCTTAAGACAACATATTTCTATGGGTCAGAGAGGCATACAGACATCTCCACCAGGACAAGGGCGAAAAATCCCAAGAAGGGAGAGGAGGGAATATTTCAATGGCCTAAAATCAGATTGGTTAGATATAGTAATGTTTGTGAGAGAGATTCTTCAAAAAAAAAGTATATAAAGCAGAGATTATTAAAAGATTAACTAAATGGATAAATACAGTAATTAAAACCATTAAAAGTTCATACAAGGCAACCAGATGAATAAAATACATTATTTTACAGTAAAATTTAGCAGAACACAGATTTATAAAATAAAAGAAATTTGCAAGCAGAATGGCTCCATGGAAATGCATTACTTAGAAAAAGAAGTGTATCAGTGAAAGTGGATGTGCTTAAAAAGGATAGTATTACAACAGATCAAGGTTCATGTTATACAGTTCTGACAACACAAGAGAACATCTGCCCAGGCTGAACTCCTTAAGAGCTTTATAGAAGATTGCAACAAAAAGATAAAACAATTTAAAAATAACCTGAAGACATTCTGTAGAGTACAGGGGAGGAAACGGGTCTGTATCATATGAGCGAATCGCATAAATTGCGAATGCTCATAATATCGAACGTACCGGACCTCTAAGTGCTTTTTCTGAGATTGTGGTATAGTGAAGAATGGGATATTTGCCCTTTCCTCACTGTAGTGTGATCTCGGAGTTGTAATATATATTTAATGTGGGGTGGGGTGGGGGGGCACAGCCCCCCACACTAGGAAGTTCGAGGTCTGGTATGTTCGATATTATGAACATTCGCAATTTGTGTGATTCACTCACATGATATAGACCCGGAGGAAACATAGTAGCATTATCAAATAAATATACTGCCTTCCAAAAACATGAAAGTAGCATACAACAACAGATGCAGATAGTCATTATTCATCTGGACAAAATGTCATTGACATTACAACAAAATGAGTAAAAGAAAATTAAGTGGTATAATAGATCTTATAGTAGCATTACCATTGGTCACACACTGTTATCGCATTTTGAAATGTCATAAAAGTAAAATTGCATTTTCATTTTGTCAGTGTATTTGCATATCAGAGCTTGCTTTGTCACAGTTGGTTTTCCTTTGATCTACAACTGCAAGATTCTGAGACGGGGATAAATCTCAGAGCCTTTCTAGACCACAAACAGCTGGTTGCTCTAGCTGGGGTATCTGCTTCCTCGAGTGACATAGGGACAGCATCTGATAGGTCAAAACCACCTAAGAAGACAACTAACTTGAATATGAAGAAACATACAGATGGATCAAACAGTGTGGATGAGTCTTTGTGACCCATTAGGCTTGCCAAGGCCTGTAGGTATATCAGCTGGTGAGGCCTGGGTTTGTCCAGGGTTTGGCTATGTTTACAGCCCCTACCTTGATGATCACTGTGGAGGCAAAAAGAAGTTTTCTGGCTGTGAGTGTTAACCAAGTTCAGAAGATAATATTCCCGCACCATAGCAGGGCCCAGGTGTCTGTAACTGGAGTGTAGATTTCTCCACCCGCCTTCTTGATTATAGTATTTCAGTTGTAGGTCTCAGGTCCCTCCACTCTATTTTGACTTTTTTTACCTCTGTGTTTTGTGGTACATTGGTACCTCTACCTCAGTGTAGCAGTATTCTAGTAGGATAGACTTCTGCCCCGCCCCACCCTCTTCCATAACCACACCTGCATGGGTACATCAATAATCCAATGGGATGTCAAATATGTAATTTAGAACTCCTACCAATGACTTTTTTTAAATTTTATTTGAAGGATTGGAGTAAACTGTTTTATAAGGTCCTTTTTTGTGGCATTTTTTTTTATTCTGAGGAAGTCCGTACCAGTGGGATGAAAGCACTTAATGTTTACTGAATAGAGAGATGATCATGATCAAGATCCCAGTTCTATGTATTTATTTACTTAGTAGTAGTGTGGCATCTGTTTGGCTCTCAGTCCAGTAGGATTGTAAACATTTTGTGGAGAAATAGCCCTACAGAGTACAAGCATGCCTTTAGAGGCCAGCTGTGTTCCTTCCACCCTGGGGGCTTTTCCGCCACACAAAAGAGATCCTGCTCCTGCGTCTTCCTTGGAGTCAGATTTAGAAATAGAGACCTTTAATCTAGTGCAGTCTCATCTAGTCCTGTCTGGAATTCAGCATGAATGAACAAGAATCTGGCCCCCTCCCTAAGATATTTTACTGTCCCGGAGAAACCATGATTCTAAAGAGGGAACATTTTAAATGGTGGGGTTTAAGTAGTTCACTGCTGCACAAAATATATTCTTAGATGAGATGTGAGGAGCCTAAGCTCTTGGCTTCCCCTCCAGAGGCTGTGCATCTTTAGCCAGACTCTCAGCCACTAGCAGAGTATAATAGCAGCATAAACATTCATAAAGGAACTAACTGTCTGACACAGCTGTACCTGACAGGATCAAAATAAGATCCTCAAGAAAAAATAAGCCTCCATAGTGGACATCTAGCATTAATAAGTTAAACAACAAGAGGAAGAAGCTGCTGTCCAAGAATAAAAAGGAGAGGTCCCAGCACTGGAAGAATACCCTCCCCTGCTTGAACAAACAAATAAGACAACTTGTAAAATCCTCTAAGGGTAACTTCGAAAAAAAAATTAGCAACCATAGCTAAGGATAACCATAAGGCATTCTTCAGTTATATCCATGACCTAAAATGTAGGAGCCAGATGTGTGCTGAACTAGCTGTGGATGGCATCACACACACTGATCCTGCGAAAATAGCCAACCTATTAGCTGACAGGTTTGGGGAAAATTTCACCCCCCTGTCCCCTTCCAACATTCCACAAAGCATTCCCAACACATCTTCCCCACCTTGAATCTCCAGAGAGCAAGTCATTAATCCTGTCTCTAGGGCCAAAAACACAACCTCTATGGGACTGGATGCCATCTAAAACATGAGTTAGCAACCCCATTATGTACCCTCTTCAACCACAGTCTGAGTACTGGTTTTGTTCCTGCTGAATGAAAACAGCAACTGTCACCCTCCTTCATAAAGGAGGTACAGCAAGAGACCCTGGGAACTACAGACCCATAAGTTTAACTATCCTTATCTTTAAGGCCATGGAACAAGTTATAGGTAATCTCCAGACCCTTGATCCGACACAGTTTGGTTTTGTCAAAGGCAGGTCATGCATGTTAAACTTGGTGGACTTCTTTGAAAACATCACCAGAGCCATAGATGAAGGCAAATCTGTGCATACAGTCTACCTTAACTTAGCCAAGGCCTTTGACACAGTCCCACATTTGAGCATCATTGATAAACTTTTCCAGTTGAATATCAACCCTTATGTTGTCAGATGGGTTGCTAACTGGCTCACTGACAGATCATAGTCAAAGTTGAGGACTTTACCTCAACCAGCAGACCTGTCAGCAGTGGGGTTTCACAGGGGTCAGTGCTGGGCCCCCATTGTTTGTAATATATTTCTCAGAGGTTCAGGCCAAAACAGAGGGGCTGTGGCTGCCTAAGTTTGCTGGTGACTGCAAATTAGGTGCTATGATTGAATCTCCAATCAATATCAGTATCTTTCAAAAGGGACTTAACACAAACCAATGATTGGTGCCAAAGACATGGACTCAAACTCAGTGCTAAAAAATGCATTATCATCCCCTTCAGTAAAAATGATATCCCTGCAGACTATCTTATAAATAATAATACCCTAAGTAACAACTCAGTAGTGAAAGACTTGGGAGCGCAAGTTAATGCAGCCTAAAGTTTGGCCACCATGTGTCTGCTGTGGTAAGAAAGGCATTCAACGTTACACACCTCATTAGCAAAAGCATTGCCTCAAGAGCAAAAGAGGTCATAACTCCCCTGTACTCGACTGTCATCAGGCCACTAATTTAGTAAATGCTCTCTTTGGTATGTACCTTACCAGACACCTGCAGCAACTTGAGAGACCTCATATTTCTAACCAAAAAAAATTCAGGCTCTCCAGCACGTCATACATTGACAGACTGAAGACACTGTTACTTTACTCAATAGTGTACAGACTACTTAGAGAAGACTTGTGCCTGGCCTACATAGCAATCTCGAACCCAAACCTAATGGAAATGCTGCACATCCGCAAATCAAATGGAACAGGGGTCACCTACCCCAGGGACCTTAACCTGGCCTGCAACATAATTAGGACCTACTCAAGAGACAGATATGTCTCTCAGAGGTTGCCACACCTCTGGAATAGGCTACCAATTCACATCAAACAGAGATTGTCTGTGACCCTGTTAAAGTGTAGCCTGGATGGTCCTCTACCTGCACTCGATCGACTTATGCATTCAGCATTCATAAGAGACAAGAATCCTAGGTAAGGCAAGATCCCTACAGCCCATTCATTCCTGCACTGGAATCCCCCATTTATCCATTTGCATCAAGAGTTAGGTGGTAGGGAGTGGGACAGCTCCACAGGACAAGCAAAGCTCTCCCCCAGTAAAGCCTCACTCCTCCCCTGCAGTGGTTCCTCTGCACTGTGCTATAGCTACCCTACAAGGGGAAGTGTGCCTTTGTACTCTGAATTTGCCTCTGTTCAAAATACGACAAACATGGCAGTGCAAGCTTGATAGACTTGACCTCCAAGGGGTAGACACCTAGTGTTTCCTGTAGTTGTCACCCATGTGGCAAGCTGGCTGCTTATTTCCATCTTCCCTGCCAACTCCTACAGGCACCCGAGTCACTATTTAAAGGTGGTTGCCTGTGTCATAGTTAAAGATTTTTCTCTCTACACCTAGGAGTAGCAGGACAAATCTTTCCTTCATGTCTATAGTAGACTGATAGTCTTAACTATGCACTTCCAAATATTCCAGATTAATACCTGGAATGGGGGGGTTACACACCATGGATGTGCAGAGACAACTGAGGTACTATACTAACAGAACTCAGGAGTTTAGATGGACTGACTAATATTTTGTATCCTTCATGCTTACCATTGTGAAAACTCTCCAGATTGGAAAGTTAGGGTGCAATGTACCAAGGAGACAACTTCCACTGCAGCCTTTAAGAAGTCTTTGCCCAGAGATACATGCATGGGACTTTTTTTTTATCTTTCTGTCCTCCTCGAGACCTGCCCAGTGGCTCACCTTCCTGTATCCTGTCAACTCATTCATTTTTCCAGGAGAGAGCCAGGCATTCATTGGACTGAGGAACAGTCATGTGACCCATTTGTTCCGGTCATGGCATGTCCTATCAGCGCATCATTCACCCTGCAAGGCAAGAGTCTAGCATTAGGGAGCAGGCCAGATGTTAGCCCTGAGAAAGTCTATACCTAATCTCATCTATAGGTTGCCTGTAGATCCCAATAGCAACCTGACTGGGAGAATGAGACGTGCTGCCACAGTTATCAACTGCCCAGCTCAGCACTGTGAATGCTGCTGCAGCATAGACAAGCTCAGCCTGTTCAAACAGTGAGCATCTATCCATCAGTAGAAATTGTGGTGGACCTAGCTGCTTCCCTCACCCCTAGGTGGAGAAGCTGCCATCAGCTGCTTAAGCTCCTCATCCTCTGCCTGGTCACCCCACTAAATTTGTGCAACTAATGAAGCATGGGCCAAGTGGCTTGTAATAAGGCATTCATCCCTGCGCTGTGTAGGACTAGTCTTCATATACAGAGCTTGTTGGAGGTTATTGTCTCCACAGATCACTTTGTCTGTCTAGAAGTTAAAACCACTAAACAGTGAAACAGAGGTAGTTTATTTGATACAGTGTTTGGAAAACTGAAAAGTAAATGTGCTGTCATTTGGATGGTGACGGAGTTAATGGAGTGTACTGTGGAATTTTAGTATTCTGAAGAAGGAGATAGTTATGAGCAGGAGTGAGGTGGCCATGATGCTCCATATCTAGCAAGTAGAGAACTTGGGAGACTATTAATGTTGAATGTTTTAGAGACCACAAATAGTCTGGAAGCCATATGGATCAACCTGTGGAACGTAGCTGAATTATTTAAATAAAAAAAGGGGGCAACAAAGTATTAATGCAGTACACAGTCCCAAGAAAAATACTTAACGAGAGAATAGTTGAAAGACTTTCATGCCTTGTTTAAGCCATTGAGGGGATGGAATTTTGGGCTGCAAGCTGACTAAAACACTTTCTAATGCTTTTGGAGATGGCTGCAAAGCTGACTGCCATATCAGTGCAGCATGACCTACTGTGTAATGGAACTGGTGAAGGGAGGGGAATGCTTTCATTCAGATGCAGCAGTCTTCATATTTCCTTCCATTTATTTCCTAAATATCTGATGTTGTGGATGATAAGCAGAAGTGAGTGTGCCTGTTACTGCATTGCATTTGATGTCACAATATTTAAATTTATGTCCCAGGCCAATATACACACACGCGCACACACATACACGCATATGTATGTGTATGTATATGTGTGTGTATGTATGTATATATATATATATATATATATATATATATATATATATATATATATATATATGTATATATATATATATATATGTATATATATATATATATATATATATATATACACACACACACACACACACACACACACACACACACACACACACACTAGTTAATCTTGTGTATTAAGACATGTAAAGAGTACATTTTTCAAGCTTCCTTTCTATGTTTATGTTTTTCCCCTTCATCATTAATTAATCTAATACTATCTGTTTGTATGACTTCTGCTTGTTAACAAACTTGGTATGGAAAGCTACTTCCATTTCTGATGCACTTTACAGAGCTATTGTTATTGACTGAAATTTAATACAGCCTAGCAGCAACAGCAAATTACAATCATTAAGAGTAATAGTTTATATCAGTTGCTTGACTGTGTTTTTCTTGCAGTTAATATATATTTCTAGGGGTGGTGGGTAGACAGGCAGACAGATGTGAGTTTATGTTTGCACCTAGTTTAAAATAATAACTCGTATGCCAGGTTTGTCACCAGCTGCTCTTGCCACCCCATAGTGCCTTTTTAGGCAAGGCTCAAATTCTAAACCTACCACCCTAGAACACAAAAAGGAAAAAACTAAGGGTAATGCTGCTCAATGCCAGAAGTCTAAATCTCAAATCTCAGTATGGAGAACATCGATGTCTGTGCAGTGACAGAAACCTGGTTCAAGGCTCCTGAGAGCACCCCAGCACTATCAGGTTTTACCTCTTATCACCCCAAAATCCGGACAATACCAAGAAAGGAGGTATCCATATTCATCAAGGACACCCACACCTCAAGACTGGATGCATCGGAGACCATCCAGGTGCAATTAACCATAGGCAAGACTGCTCTGCAAATTGTAGCATGTTACAGGCCACCCTCACAAACTCAGGAACCTCACATGGCCTTCCTGAAAACACTAGAGGGGATAAATGTATCACCAAACACCATCATACTAGGTGACTTCAATTACCCTAATATAGACTGGGAACACTACTCAAGCCCAAACACCTAGCCCAAAAGTTCCTGGAATTCATAAACTCAAATGCCATGGAACAACTAGTCACCATCCCCACAAGAGGAGAAAACATACTTGATCTCATCATCACGAACATGGGAGCACAATGTTCAACACGTATACCCTCACTGGTGTGATCAGATCACAAACTAATCTCGCTGGAGGTCCTCATCCCACCCATAAAAAGACCACAGTAAAGAACTCACACTTCTAAAGACTAGTGTGGTCTCGCTGAATCACTTACAAATGCCTTCTACCAGCACCTGCAGGACTGCATGGATAAGGCAATCCCAAGCAAAACAAAGACTCTTTGTACCAGTCTGGTGGACCCCAGCCATAAACAAACTCTACAACAAAAGGAGGAAGCTACTACAAGATAGAGCAAAATCCTTAAAAGGTAAGACACCCTTGATCACAAAGTAAAACTAAGAGCTCTCATAAAATCATCCAAAGCAAATTTTGAGAGAAAAATAGCTAAAGACTCAAAAGACAATCATAAGGCCTTCTTTAGAAACCTGGGAGGAAACTCCCAGATATGCTCAGAACTAGTTCAAAATGATGTGAAGATTACTGATCCTACAGACATTGCCAACATACTGGCTGACAGGTTCAGTGCAATTGCAGCCCCCAAACATCTCAAGTGAGAACTGCTCTCTCCAAAGCAAAAACACAGCATCCGGGACCTGATGGTGAATTAAACCCACAGCTAGGACAGCTGTTTAATCATAGTCTTACCTCTGCCCAGGAGTGGCGACTGCAACTGTGGTCCCGCCCATTAGCTTGACAAGCCTTATCTGCAAAGCCATGGAGAGGATCATAATGGACCTCATAAATAAAGACATAGGGAATTTGCAGACTTTGGATCCATCCCAGTTTGGCTTTGTCAAAGGCAGATCATGCCTTCTAAACTTGGTTGACTTTTTCAAAACAGTCACCAAAGCCATTGATGAGGGAAAGGCAGTCCATACGATACAATACCCTATCATTGAAAAACTCATCAGCTTAAATGTTAACCCATATATCACAAGATGGGTGACAGAACCCACAGGGTCAGAGTTGCTGGCGCCATGTCAGACTCAAAGCCTGTCACAAGTGGTGTACCACAGGGCTCAGTCCTGGGCCCACTCTTGTTTGGCATCTACTTTGACAAAGTTTGCAGATGACTGCAAACTGGCGCCATCACATCTGACACAGATATCCTTCAGAAGGGTCTCACAGAAACGGATAACTGGTGCCAGAGCCATGGCCTAAAGTTAAATGCCAAAAATGCATAGTCTAGCTAACAAATAGGTGGTAATCCACTGAGCACAGAAGAAGTTATCAGGGACCTGGGGACCCAGGTTGATAGTAGTCTGTCATTCAACACCCATGTAGCTAAAGTAGTTAGGAAGACCTTCTACATTGCCCACCTTATCATGAAGGGATTCTCATCTAGATCAAGGGAGGTCATAGTCTCCATACTCATCACTCATCAGACCAATGATTGAGTACAATGCCCCATTCGGAATGTATCTGACCCGACACTTGCAGCAGCTGGAGAGGCCACAAAAGTTCCTCACCAAAAGGATAAAGGGTCTCAAACATCTGTCCTATGCTGCCCGACTGAAAGAACTCCAGCTCTATTCAGGCTCAGAGGTGACCTTTGCCTAACATACAAGGCCATGTCAAACCCAGATTTGATGAAGATGCTTCACCTCGAAAAATCTAGATCCGTCAGAGCCACAAAGACTTAAACCTATTAATAGGACGTGCTGGAGGGATAGATTCATCACCCAAAGACTCCCTATGCTGTGGAATAAAGTATATGTGAGGCAGAGCACCTCGCTGGCCTTGTTCAAGAGAAATCTTGACCAATGGATGGGAGATCGCAGATATACCCCAGGGATTAACTCTCGACAGAGGCACAGCAAAATAATGGGTATAGTTCCCCATACTAAAGGGGGCTAGGCTTGTAAATGCCCTCGGGCAGATAGCCTAGTATGAACCTATGAACCTATGAACCTAACACTGTTCAAACTCTAAAAGTTAAAACATAATAATTCATTAAAAGAAGGGCAGCACATTTTATGGAGATGAGATCTGCTGATATCACACTGAAGTCTTGTGCATCCTGTACCTACATCATCAACAGATTATTTCATTGCTATTTAAATTCTGTGCATGATTATGGCTTATTTTCTCTTTCATATTTGTGTTTGTGTGTGTGTGATTTATGTTATAAAGTTTATTGTATATCTATAAGTAAGGGAATGAGTCCTGACCAATGTTTATTAATGAAAAAAATTTGTTTGCATACAGAGATTCGCCATGTATTTGCACAGGTATTATATGAATTCGGGATTCGGTACACCCGCATGCCCATAGAACCAGGTCTTCGGCACTGCAGCTGGTTGGAGCAGCACCTTATGGACTTCTATATGAATGTAGAGCAGGATGCCCTCAACTCAATTGATGTGTTTAAAAACCATAAAATAAGGTAATTAAAGCAACATAAGCAGAGCATTTTTTATTGGCAATGCAATTGTCCTGCAGCATGTGTAAGCCCAGCTAATCTTATGGATTAAAAGGTGAAAGGTACAGTTTTTGTGCCTCCTTTTTCTTTTTTTACTTTCACTATTAATTAGTCTAATGTTATCTGTCTTCTGCTTGTTGGCAAAATTGGTATGGACTGCTACATTTCTGATGCACTTCACAGAGTTATTGTTATTGACTGAAGTTTAATACAGCCTACTAGCAACGGGAAATTAAAATCACTAAAAGTAACACTTTGTAGCAGTTGCATTTTTTGAAGTAGTAGACACTAGCGTGGTGTAATTTCTTGTTGCTGTTTTTTTCTTTATTTTGGCAGACAATTAGGAGCTCCTATCTTCCAGAAATTCTCTCTTGAGGGAATAAGAAGTAGGCGGTTTGTCTCCAGCATCATCTTATGGCAGAGCATGGTACCTAAAATGCAGTTTCCTACCCATAAGCCCTCCTCCTTGCTTGTTTTGCAGTGACACAGTTCTTTTCAGATGTGTGTTTCCACCATCCTACAGTAAGCTGTCGTCCAAGCAATTATTTGTTAGCCTATCAGAATCTCTGCTATACCTGAGTTAATACCAGGCTATACAGTGACCCTTCCACCCCCTCACCATACCTCTCAACCTACATACATTGAAAATAGGTACAGCAAGTCAAAAAAATCCGGACACCTAATTAGTATGTGATTTGAATAATGAATAGCGCACAATTCTTCCTACTTGTAGGATTGTGGGACATTACTCAGAATCACAAGTTCGAAAAACTGTGATGTACAAAAATATAAGCTTATTATTAGTAGAGTGACGTATAAAGACATGCAGGTAGGTGCATGCGTGAATGGGTGTGCCTTCTTTGAAGGTTGGGCATTGGGCTGGCAACTCGGTACTGTAAAAATCCACTGCCATTCATTAGTGGACTGGAGTTCCGCTGTGGCGACCCCTAACCAGGAAAAGCCGAAAGACATTACTTCACTATAAGCTTATTATTAGTAGCAGAAAAAAATTGAATAAAATATACTGCAAAAATCTCCCTCACAAAATCATTTGTTTTTGCATCTGAAAAAGGGAGATGCAAGATTTGGGTCCACTTTTTTTAATTTGTTGGTGCCACCAGTATATTGGTCATTTAGTCTGGTTTCTTGTATTCTTGTATAATTAACAGCTTTACAATCATATGTGCTTAGTGGAAAGATTGAGAAAATAATGTGAAGGGATAAATCAAGCCTTGGAAATAGGTGCATCATAAAAAGACATAAATCAAGCCTGAAAATAGGTACATTCCTCCAAAGTGGGTACAGTTGAGAGGTCTGCCCCTCATCCCTACAAAAGATGAGCCATACATCAGTCACTGACTCTTTTCACCTGTTAGTTCTGTGGCACCTAGAGTCTTTTTTAGACCTTGGTCACTGAGGACATAAACTGTTGCTGTGCCCTGACCCAGGTTGTTAATTGAACCAGTGACAGCTCTTCTAATATACATTCTTTGTATGGCCTACATATTGAACACCTGCATTTTCATTGTAGTTTGCTGCATGCATGATGTCATGGATCATCTGCTGTTGCATCACACCTGTAATGTGTTGCTGTGAGAGTAAATGCAGTGTTATAAATTTTCCTTATGAGCTGTAATTAGGAAGAAAGCAATAGATGAACATATCAGTTGTGAATAGTCTTTTCTTAATTATGTAGCACTTTCATAAGGAGGAAGAGAAATACAGTGTGTAACATGGAATGCAGACAAATGTATGAAATTAAATGAATCTATCCTGAAGCTTCATACTGCTTTTGTTTTCAATATCTTTCCAGTGAGCCAACTTAATCTGCTTTACTCATTTATATGTTTCTTCTTAGTCTTCACTGAAAACCTACTTCAGACCAGCCCCATTATTTACCTTTGTGGAACATGTCTTGCCCAAGTGTCCTGCAGCATGGGGCAGTACCATTACTTGTTTTCATTGCCTGTTTGGCTTTGTATTTTTCCTCCATGTTTGGGCTTGATATCTGCATGCGGATATCTATGATGTACCTCAAAAGTTACTTTCAACAACTAGCTGTGCATGATATTGCATGTGGTATTACCAAGCTTCCACTAGATGGCAGACAGCCATAAACTAAAGGAACATGCCCAGAAACTACTGTGCTTTGGCAAAATAAAATGCGGAACATTGCACATACAAACGTTAAGAAGCCTTTTCCTGTCAAAAAGCTGGTCACTAGTGGATTGAAGGAGAGTAACTTTAAAGGGCATTTATTAAAACAGAGAAAAAAATGAAGATTAGATGTTTCTTGGCTGACGTTTTGGATGATGTTTACTTCTGAAAGCCCAGCAAGCAAACACATTTCAAATATTTAAAAAAGACATACAATAAAAGGTGTATAGTTACTATTCATATTGCATGCATTACTCTCTCCTTTCTAATGCTGCTTTTGCTAAGTCTTTGAAAGATACTTTTACTATAGCATTATGTTTTCATTACTGCAGACATTAGCATACCTTGTTTGTTTTCATCTGACTGAGTCTTTCTGCTTTTCCCGGTTAGGGGGCGCCACAGCGGAACTCCGGTCTGCTAATGATTGGCAGTAGATTTTTACGTGCCGAGTTGCCAGCCCTGACGAACAACCTTCAACGAAGGCACGCCCATTCACGCATGTCTCCACACAGAATACGCTCTAGCTGAGAATCGAACAGGACATCTTACTGTGAGGTGACAATGCTACCACAGAACCACCACCGCAGCTACCTTGTTTGTTTTCATCATTATGTGATAATTGCACTGGCCTCTTATGTCCCTAGCATCTTATGGGCTAAATAGCATTGACAAAAATAGCAGTTCCACCCAAGGTGCCATCACAAAACTGAATACAGCTAATAATAAAAGGAGTTAAAAATCATGGGGAAAAAATAACTTTCATTTTAGCAAAAAAAAAATCAGGTATGTAGTGTTTGTCTGCTTATGGAAAAATTACAATATTTATATAAAACCTAAATTACCAAATTTAATTACCTTAATTGTAATACTAGACCAAAGCTAACATTTAAGCCAATTCATTTAGCAGCTTCTAATTTACACACTCTCTCTCTGCCTTCATTCTTAAAAATTGTATTACTATGAACAGCACCTCCTCACCCAACATTCACAAACATCCATTTCAAACACTGAAATTTAAAACTGCCGCCATTATTAGGCTAGCTGTTCACCACTGTATTATTAACCAGTTTTATTTGTTGTGTCTCTGTTGTGTTCATAAATTCACCACTGAAACATCTTTTATTTTTATGTACATACAATGCCTTACATTGTCAGATAACTAGATAAATGGAATCATGTCACAAAAACAAAATATTGTGACCTGAAGCCAACTGCTGCAAGCCAATATAGATAATTGTTACTTATAGAACTACAGAGCATGCACAGTAGAAACCCCAAGTTCTTCATGTATATTAAGTCTAAGCTTCAGACTACCATATGCAGAAGTATTGCGTGATGTATTTTTACAAGATATTTTGAATGAAACAAAAGTAACCTGAGCAGTCTAAACTGGATTTGCACAGCAGTGGGGATGCTGCCCCACTGCACCCCCACCACTTCACTGTAATCATTCACACTGACTGGAGACAGTGACACAAGCTATATATTACCAAACGAACATGAAGCAAAATGATCCCAGTAGTAGAAGCTAATGATGAAAGGATATGCTAAACAGTTAACTGAACTGTGCATACAGTTTGGTGCAAATTCTTAAAGAGGTGCCGGGCCAGTAGCACCTCAACAAGTCAACGCCATTAAGACTGAAACTTTTATGATGGAGCATTTGCATACAGGAGAGAGATGGCACAACAATGTACCACTGACGGGACAGATCTGCAGACATGTCAACCCACTTAAAACTGTTAAATCAACCATTGTTGCCCATGGTAATTAAACCAGCTGGAAGGATTAATTTAGGAATAAAATAAAGCTGTGTTCCAAGTTGATCCTTGCAGCTAGTTTGCTGCTACAGCCATAGTTACAAACATCATTTTGCGACATTCCTCCCAAATCCTGCCTTTCTATACTTTCTCCACAGTTCATCTCTCTTCAGTATAACTCCAATATGTTCATCATTATAAACACTGCTACAGTGGCCTAAGCTATATCAGTTATATCCTGCATAGGATAAAACTGGCAGCCAGTTTCCATAGTTTCAGGGCATCTTACATCCTCCTAAAAGATTAGTCAGCTAGAGCTGTGCTGACAAAGTCAGGTTTGGGCTCCAAGCCCTTTAGAGCATTCTTGCTGCTGAGAAGAGCACTCTTCAAAAGGATCACTGGTTAGCTAATGCCGTTTTGTTGCTGGGCAGATAAGTTCCCCTCATGGAAGAACCTTCTACTTTACTTTCTTCTCACAAAAAAATATTTTTTTTTCCTGTAAAAGAATTGCTTTAAGTTTGGAAATTTTTTTTGTTGACTGTCCCATTACTTCCATGTACCTTTAAAGAGGATTGCACTTTTTTAATTTTGTGGTAAAAAAATTGTTTAAAACTGTTTAAAGTGCTTTTCAATGTGTTTATTTCTGGAAAAAAAGGTATTTTTAGCTACTTTTTTATTTTATAAAATATCGCTACTACATTTCCCTGGGAATTGAGCGCCATTTTCAGCTTAACCATAGAACAATATAGTGCTTCCTCATTTGGACCTTCTTCAAGCCACAAAAAGATTGTTAAGCTGCGTTTGTTACCATGGCAGGCTGGTAATTCTTCATCAGCTACAGGTAGGTGATTCTGCTGTAGCCAAAACTGGTTCCGTTCCTCAGACCAGTAATCTTTTTTTTTTTCCAGATCCTTCTGGTACAGTTCCTACTGCCACCATGAACCAGGAGTCAGCCACATTCTCTGCAGTCTGTTGTCAGTCTTAGAAGTGCCAGGGAAACTGTCCTGCTTAGCTAGAATGTTGTGCCTATCCCTGGGGAAGTTGTTACTGGCGTTACTGTTTCTGCAGGAGATTCCTGTTAAAGAGAGAGAGAGAGAAAGCTAAACATTTGTCTTCTTCTGTAGTCTGGATGTGAGTAATTTATTAAAGTTGGTCCAGTGTCTTATGCAGGCCCTTGACCCCTCTTATAAAGTGGTTTCTGGTAAAAGATAAAAAGGATTCCTCATTCCATGAAGGGGTTCAAGAGACTGCTTTGCATTTTTTTCTCCTTGGGTTTCTGATTCGGATTCTGAGGAGAGTGTGTTATCCACTTCTCAGAAGCTTAGCTGGCTCAATCAGCTCCCTGTGATGGTACCAAGAACTAGTTCCCCACCCCCTCAGTTCTTCAGATGAAGTGAAAAAAAAGGGCTTCTGCAAAACTACAGGAAACAAATTAGTTGGCTTTCTGCAGACAATACCTCATCCTTGCAGTATAGTTTATAACCTGCATGGAGCACTGCAGTGCTCAAGTTTCAGATAGCTTTGTTTTTTTACTTCTAAAATGTAGCAGCTATTAGGTGCTACAGTTCAGGCCACACACACTCAGGTTTGACAGCAAATGCAATACGACCTTTTAAAAGCAGATAGGCTGATCCTGATTGCTCTTTAATGCATATCATGCCCCCCAACACTTTGCACCCGGGACAACTACCTCCTTAGCCCTACCCTAACTACGCTGCTTCTGATTCTCTCTGTGATTCTGTTCTCCTTCTCTGAGACTATTTCCAGGATCAGTCAATGTTTTCAGTGGGAAAATAGTGTGGTTTCTCAGTCTCTCAAATATTATGATTTGTTACAACTTGATTTTCCAGAACTTTCACTTATTTCTCCAGTTTGTCTGCTCTGGAGGATGTTTTTGTCAAAACTTGCAATTTCCCTGACAGTCAGCCTGCTGCTCCCAAAAAAGCAGATTGTATAAAGTTCTTCAGTCTATAAAGTTTTTATACACCAATCGCAGACCTGACCTAACATATATCACTTTAGTGAATCCGGCTAAACATTTAATTCTAATCCCTCCAGTTCTAACAAGCTTGGAAATGATTTTGACAAGTTTGTGGAAAACGTATATGCTTCTGAAACTTTGAATTTTAGAATTCTAAACTGTTACACTCTTTTTTTTTACGTTTATCCTAACTGTGAAAGTATGAAGAATGTTTTGGCAACAGTTTCCTCTTGTGAGGAAACATCTGCTTTGTGTAATTTAATTATTTTTTTCTGTTTCACGAGTCACTCTTCATTGCTTAAAATATGCTTGATTATCTGGATTCTATTCTAGGGCTGCTGCCACTGGAACTGTTTTGAAGTTTGCTTGGCTGTATTCTCAGAACCTCCTTGAAGATGTCAAAATGAAGTTTTGAATTCTGCTTTGGACTGAGATTTAGTTTTTGGACCTTTTTCTACAGACGTCATCAGAAAGTATGATGAAAAAGTAAAATTGATTCAGAGAATCTCTCAGATTTTTTAGCTCTCCTTCTCTAAGTTTTTCTAGGGATTCTCTGCTCCTTCATCTAACTTTGGCAAAAAGCAAAATAGTCACAGCAGGACACTGGTAAGCAGTTTAAAAAGCAATGCCAGGGAGGTTCCAGAAAGAAAGTAGGAACCTCCATGAACAAAAGATAGTCAAATAAGTCAGAATGATTGTATGAGGGACCTTATCCTACACACACAAACAGTCCCTTAAGTCTCCCAAAAAGTCTGAATCTCCATTTTTCTCTTAAGTAACAGATCTTATAATGGGTCAACCTTATCTCATTTTCCACTAAGATGAGGTTCCTTGAAAACTAATCCTTCTTTTATGTCTAATGCAGTATCTGAGTTTATGTTAAGCCAATCTGTCTGTCTTCCTGTCTTCTTTCCAAATCCTAAAATGAGGGAGAATGGATACTTTATACCTTAGATGTCCACAGACAACTCGGGTGCTATTTTGACAGAACAAAATCCTTCAGAACGTCTAATCAATTGTTCATTTCTTCTGAGGGTAAGGAGAAGGGACGATCTCTGTCAAAGCAAACTATTTTGAAATGGTTGTCTTGGGCTATTTTGTTATTCCCACCACAACAAGTCTATTCCAGGCAAGGTCAAGGCTCACTCTACCAGAGCTTTGGCTTCATCCATGGCGTTTTGGAAAGGGTTTGTATTCTAGAAACAACAACTTGGTCCTCTGTGCATACTTTTACAAAGTGCTAGAACTGTAGATCTAATGTCTATTTTCACCTGATTCACCTTATGGGTTGCCTGATCCTGCAGTTCCTTCCAACTCATTTCTCACCTGTTCAACCATATGTGTTTTGTAAGAGCTTCGAGCATTCATGATAAGTAAAAGCAAAATTTGTTTATATTTAATGCTCTTCCCTTTCCTTAGAGTGCTTTAATCTAAACTCTAAACTTTAACTCTAATCTAGAGTTAGGATTAGGTTAGCATTTACGTTAGTTTTGAGGTAGATTTTGGAATTTATATCTTTTCTGAGTGTTGCTTGTATTGCAGAACCTTCTAGTACTGAAGGTGCTTAATATGGTTTGCTATCATGTTTTCGAAATGCATTCCATCAAATGTGCATGTCTGCGAAAAGTAAAAATAAAAACATCATTCATGTAAATGAATGAAACCAGTAATGTCGACACGTCTTCATTCGACGTACTCAGTATTACCCAGCATACCCTGCCTACCAGCCATATACAACTAATGTACTGAAGGGGGCAAGCCCCCTGCTCATTATATTTACAAACTCTGAGATCGCACTACAGTCAGGAAATGTGTACATTTCCCGATACCCCACTGTACTGCAATCTCCAAGCATAATGTCATCCTCACAACAGCGAATGCACACTGGCATTCGCTGTTGTGGTGTCGACCATTTTTGGTTTGACCGTCCATGAATTGGAAAGTAGTAGCCTTTCGACTATCCCAGTTCAACTGAATGCCATCCAAAATTTTGATAGTAAACTGCTTAATATTTAACTTTTTATCATAAACTGTTTTCTGCTTCAGTATATAATTTTCATAAATATATATATATATATATATATATATATATATATATATATAGATATAGATATTTTTATATATAGGTATATTTTGTTTTTATATTTAGGGTAAGTACTGGTTTTCTATAATTAATCAACAGATATTTTTTCATATATTTATAATGTAGATATTTAGAAACAAATATATGGTTACTATACTTAGATAAGTACTGTTTTTTTTTTCTTTTTTTGCTCTATTATGTGTTTTTCTGATGTCTGAGAAACCTACAGGTTTTAAAAAGTGTTCAGCCTGTGGACACACAAAAATCCCTTCCCTAAACCCCCACTCCATTTTTGTCTATTGTTTGAGTGCTTCCCATCTTCAGGATAGTTGCAGCAGATGTGATGCCTTCAGATCCAGAGTCTATCGCTATGTCATCTACAGTTACGCATCCTTCTACATATCCCTCTATTGAAAAGAGAAAGAAGGAGAAAGACAGACCTAAGGAGAAGCAGCAAGAGAAATCAGCACATGAAAACAGGCAGGAAGAGAAAAAGACAGAAAAGTCTAGAAAAAGGTCTCCAGATATATCCAGTATCCTGGGTCCAGCACCCATGTCTTTGAGACAGTTGGATCCATCTGGAACTCGAATCTGAACTCCCTCACCAAAAGCTACTTTTTGCCTGGGGCCACTATATTCACCAATACTTCAGCACAAGCTACCTTCGATTCCTCCATCAGTAGCTTCGTCGTCGAGGTCTGGAGTTCCAGCAGAAGTCTTACTGAGATGTACTTTGACAGGATTATGAGAAAAATTCTTGAGGACACAGATTCAGCTGGGGGTCCTCCCAGCACATGCCCCTAGAGGAGGGGCAGAACAGGCCAACTGTCCCCATCACACTACATGAACTCTGACTCTCTTCTCAGGGCCAATGCTCATGGGTCCAAACCCTTCCATTGCACCTTTATCAGATCTAATAGCTCTGGAGAGACTTTGGCTTTGACTTCTTCCCCCTTACTCTTTCAAGTACGATGCTTTCAGGTTGAGACAAGTCCCGGATCCAAAGTGTCAGAGTTGGAGCACTAGCTGTTCCTTTCCTTTGATACTTCAGCACTTGACAGCTTGGCTCAAAACCCTCCCCAGGAGTGACTTCTATTGGAGTTGGGAAATTCCCAGGGTTGGCTGACAGAGGAAGTTTTTCCTTGGCTCCAATAGCAGAGTCTGCTTTCAAGGTTGTGGAATGGGCATTGACTGGTCCAAGAAGACAGGTTCGTGTACTGAGTTTGGAACCATCTTGACTCCCAGTGGATCCTGTGCCTCATTCTTCTCACTCAAGGCGACAGGGACAGTCGGACTCAACTAGCTTAGAGGCAGCTCGACATTTGAGCTCCCTGTCTGAATCTGGCATGTCTCCATCAGAGCCCTGAGACATGTTCTGAGAAAAGGATGGGCAAATGGAATCACCCGGACTCCTCACTTGAGTGTGTCACTGAAGACATGGACTTAGATGAAGGAGAAGGATCCAGAAGTTCCAAAAGCAGTGCTTTTGCTGTTTAGTGAGCGTAAAATTAAAATAAACACAGAATGTTAAAAAAAAAGAAATAAAAGTGTGTGTGTGTCTGTGCATGAAAGTGAGGGTAAGATGGATTGAGACATTATTTTACAATCACTGAGCAACACTTTTTTTGTAAAATGAAATGAAATGTTTAAAAAAAGAAAGAAAGAAAAGTGTGTGTGTGTTTAAATTTCTGTTAGCGTGTGTGAGTGTATGGGTGCTTGCATGCATGAAAGTGGAAGATTGTGTGTGTGTGTGTGTGTGTGTGTGTGTGTGTGTGTGTGTGTGTGTGTGTGTGTGTGTGTGTGTGTCTGTGTGTCTGTGTGTGTGTGTGTGTGTGTGTGTCTGTGTGTGTCTGTGTGTGAGTGTATGAGTGTGTGTGTCTATGAGAGCAGTAGACCATTGGTAGCAACAGTTAAGTGGTAGGCATACCTCTCAACCCCTTAGCTCAAGAAGTCAGACTAAAGCCTAAAGGAAAAGGGGGAACCATACCTCTAAAATGTCCAGATTTTTACAGAATTTTGACATACCTTTGAGTTTTAGAGTTCTTATCTTTTAGGAAATGCATTCCAACACAAATCCTATTATTCTAGCAACTTTCCAAGTTTATAAGAGCAATATTTAAAATCTGTCCCTAATTTTAGACCTTTGTCCCCCTATTATTTTGTAATTTGTCAAGATTTCTTGAGCTTAGAGGGTGAGAGGTATGGGGGGGGGGCAAAGACTAAAATATAGGAACAGATTTTAAACATTGCTGATATAAAATTAGAAAATTACTAGAATAAAAGGATTTGTTAGCATGCATTTTCGGAACAAATACTGTCTGAAACTCAAATGTATGCTATTGTTTATTGATTTCACTCCCCAGTGATTGCCAGTAAACCATAAATTTGGCGAGTAAGGGACCAAAAATGAGGTAAATATCTGGATATGTTTTAACTTTATAATTTGTATGTAAACTACTTCTTCCAACATGTTTTACATATAATACAGCAAGTTTGAAAATTAGGTGAGGGAAGTATTTTACATCAAAAATATAAACAATAGTAATACAATAATATTATACAGTGTAAATAACACCCTTCCAGGGGTATGGAGGCCCTCCGCCTGCAGTGTCGGGCCTCAGAACACCCCTAGGTGGACTTTATGTACACAGTAACATTCATCCTGTTTGTGCATTATTGCTTGCATAATTACCTCTTCCAAAAGGGGTACAGGGGGCTGGCAAAGCCTTTCCCCCAACATGCCAGCCCACGTAAGACTGTTAACCCCCTGCCTTTGTCTGTAGGAACAGAACTAGCTGCAAGATGTGTTCTAAGTTAACCCTTACTGCTAGTTCCATTGCTGTAGTCATATTACTGCAGGCAATTTTTTACTATATAATTAGTTAAACTGCTTAATTTTTATATTGCGTACACTGTTGTTAGGACACATGCTTCAGTTTGTGGTGTACATTTACATAACCATCACCCAGTGTTGTGCTGATGTCATATCTTGGATTTGCATGTCAGTCAGTGGTCATCATGCTTAGACCTGCAAAAACTATGATGTCAGGAGCTCCATATAACAATACAAGAAATGAAAAACCCAGATATCCACAATGTGTGTACTCATTGAAAAAAAAGAAACAGAAATCATTGTAAAAGTGACCTAATCCCCCTTCTCCATGACAATCCTGGCTTTGCTGAAACTAATTGGTTACACAAATACTGTTCTGGGTAGAACTGGGAAAGATGACCCCTATTATGAAACTGAGTTTACATTTCTAACAAGTGCTAGTAACAGGTAGCGCCTTTTGTCAAAATCTTGGTGTCCACAAGATGTTCATTTTTTTAAACAGTCATTTATGTTTAAAACCAAGAGAGAAGAAAAAAAACACCATCAGGGCTTTCCATAAGGTCATACATATCAGGTGCTTTACATAAACATCTATTCTTAAAAAGGGATTATAAAATTAATGACCACTTCTGAAAACGTAAACCACATTGTTCTCTAGTGATCTGTCCAAGCATTTGATTAGCAACTCATTTTCACATTTTTTAAATGTCTCAGGCTCCCCTAACTAAGAACTTATAATAATTTATCAAACACTGGCTGAGATTCAGCATGATGGAGAAACCTTGGCTTGGAAGGTCTCCCCATTACATTATACCTTTCAGATTCAGAGTCCACTGTACCACTGAGGTTTTTCCCTTTGAGGGGGTGCTGTTAGTAAGGATGGTGGTCTCACAGGCAGAGCTGAATGCTAATGTGGCAGCCTGATAGAGTGGTATATGCTAATTAGCCATGTGCTTTCTCCCAGGAAATGTTCCACAGCTCCAGATTTTCTTGGTTGAGTAAACTTTTACTGTAGAAAGAAAAAGTGCCATAAAAATTAGGCAGTTATCCATTCACTCCAGCGGGAGCACTCGCAGCATTGTAACTTCATTGAAGGCTTGTGGACATGTAAGTAAAGTGAACTAACTATGATTTTAATTAATACTATTTAATTTACTATATGTTCTGTTATAAGACAATAGAACTTTGTTTTTTTTATAAAACTAAGGCACTCATTTTACCTAATGACTTAACAAAAAACAAACTGTTTGACTTCAGTATTTTAGGATTACACCTTTAAATTATGTGACTGTGCTTAATTGGCTTAATTGCATTAACAAGTATGAGTCACTAGGATAGTACTTAAACTTGTTTTTTCTTTCTGAGCACTATTGTCTGAAGAAGTTAGGAGAAGTGTTTCCTAACGAAAAGCGCTTTACACTTTGCGACTTGGATTCTGTGCAGCCAGATCATGTTTAACTTTTTATTACTTGGCAGTTACCGGAGTGTGCACCAGACTACTGATTGCTGTAAGCTTGTTTTACTCAGCTATTAAACCTTGTTGGACTTTGCAGTGTACACTCGTCTTGTCTTGTGCCTATTAGTTTTTGGATGTTTTTAGTAGGCTTGTGGACATGTGCTAATGTCTGTAGGAACATGAATTATGTTTTGTGTGTGTGCCTGCCTGGCAAGTGGCTGCACTGTGTTGGTGGTGGTGGTGGTGGTGGGGGAGGTCACTTACTCAGGTACTGCCTTGAGGCAGTTGTGAAATTTGGCTGAACTCCTTAGTGGTCTCCTGGACTGCATACCTAGTAACCACCTATGAATCTGTGAACTTTCAGTATGTAATTTACATGTGTGTGGCAGTTATTGCAGAGGATTAAGACTATAAGCTGTTAACAAGCTACTTCCTGTGGTATAGAGTTTGATTCCATCAAACTACCTATGAACTATATAATGTATGTGTTGCTTATTAAGCCTTCTGACATAACATGGCACTGGAGTGGTGAAATACCTGACAAGACTGAAGAGGCATGTTATCAGAACTCTATAAATATATTTGTTGTGAACAGTTTCTATGTGTGGAGCTACAGAATGGTAATTCTCAGTAAAATGTCTCTATACCCATTAGGAGCTCTTGTGCTTCAAAAAGGAAACCTGGCTGAAAACTGAAAATTTGGATCTAGAACTAGGATTTATTCCTCACTGCAAGTGAGTTAGTTGAAAAATATGAAGTTCATTCTGTAGCAGTCTTGCATGTTACATGAAAATATTTCATAAAAAATATTTAACTTTTTCACTTTTCTTGATTAAGTGAAAGAATAGATGTGGTAAGAGAGGGAAATTTAGAATTTGTTCAAGTCCAGAAAGACTTTCCCTTTTAGTAGACCTATATTCTTTACAACAATGTCCAACAGAGATTGAAAGATGCATATGTTGTTGAGCTGAAGAACCGAGGTGAAACTGTGAATTAATTTTAAGTTTCATGATTTCCAAATTTGAATCAGTATATTTTATAGTGTAAAATGATGAAGAAATGGAGAGGCTCTTAAGAGAAACTGAGATGGCCTCATCAAAAGTTGTGGATGCGGGGAGAGTAAATGAAACTACTTGTAGTTTGTAGTACTTGTAGTAATGAAGCAATGAGAAAGAAGTTAAATAGTAAGGCAAAATGGGAAACAGAGCCAGGAAATATCGCAAGCATAATTGATATGTAAAAGAAAGTATTATTGCAGTGTACTGTAACAAAGAAGGTATTCTAAATGGAAGCCTATGTAATCGCACTGTTACAATTCAGGGTTGCAGTAGGTGTAGCTGTATGCATAACATAAAGAGAAAGCCATGACCTGCATTTAATGAAGCTTGCAGAACTGTTGCTAGAAAAGGTCATAGTTCTAAAATGTGTAAATGGAAAAACAAGTATTTCAAACTAATTTGCATGTTGTTAAACAGAAATGTGGAAACAAACTGTGGGTACATTTGAAGTGAAAATGTTTAATGCAGAGAAATATGGCTATGCTCATGAAGCAATGAAAAGGGTACTACAGGCTGCTGGGAAATGAAACATAAAGGACAGACTGTACCGTTCAGATTAAGTATAGGTGCAGAGTGCAATATCAAATACTGTTAAAATATCAGTCTGGAAAATTTCTTGCTAACTTATGCTGACCACCGGGTGGCACCATTAGGGCAGAAACTGTTGACATAAAAATCCAGTCTTCATTTTAAAATAGTTGCAGTCAAAGATATTAGTACTCATAATTGTCTGGGGTTTGTTTGAAGCTAGCCGTGGTAAAAATTAATTCATGGTATAAAAGCAAAAACGGTACCTATATGAGAGTCAAGTATATCATCACTCATAGTTCAGAGGCTGTGAAAAACCATTGCACTGATAACCTGCATGACTGCTGATTTGTGTACAGTTCTGTGAAGCTTGCCAGGAGAATACCCATAAAACCTAATGCAGTCAGTGATGCATGCTTTTAGAAAGGTACTTGTAGCACTCAGAAGTAAAGCTGAACAGGAAATTAAAATAATGTATAGATAAGACATAGTTAAGGAACAATCAAAGCCAGCAGAATGGGTGAATGGCATGATCAGTGTGGGAAAGAAAGATAATATTTGCATTAGAATTGATCTGCATAATCTGAATAAATTAAGAGAACGCATGACCTATTTCTTACAGAATAAATGGTTTTAAGAATGACCGCTGCTAAGGTTTTCTTAGTATCAAGCAAAACCATAGCTTTTGGCAGATAAAGCTAGCAACAAGGCTCCAAACTGCACATTTAATACAACAGTAGGAAAGTACATATTTATTTGACTTTTGTTTCTGATTTTTTAACATCAGAACATTTTAGGAGCTATTGCCCTGGTAAAGACTTGGAGAGTATTTTAAACAGATTGCTAATTTGTCAGTTAAGGTCAGACACTGGAACAACATGGCAAGAGAATGACAGAGCAGCTGAATAGATTAAGACAGCAAAATGTTAAGCTAAATAAGAGCAAATATGAAGAGTGGCTGTTCTGAAATACTTGTCATATGCTAACATCAGAGGGATCTGATCCAGAAAATATCCATTTAGTATTGCAAATGCCAAGTCCAGTAAGCAAGCAGATACTCAGGAATTTGTACAAATGATACAGAATCCTGTAAAGCTTGTACCTATTTTGCCTAGCGTAACTATGCCACTGAGGAAGCTGTTAAGAGTATGATGTCTGAGAATGGAGCTATGAACAAAGTAAAAGTATTAAAATGCAAATAAAATAAACAACAAGCTAAAACAGCACTAAGTTTATATATATATATATATATATATATATATATATATAAACTTGTTTAATTACATCAAAATAAAAATAAAAAGTGTATATACGTTATATTACATTATACATTATATTATACATATATACAAATACACATATATGTAAATATAAAACAGATGAGTGCTTTCACACCAAAGATACTACTTCCGATCTAAAAACAAACTAACAAACAGTGCTTAAATACAGTTAAGAAAATTCAGTCACCTGGTCAAGTCACATGACCTCAACAAGGGTTTTAAAGGTGCACATTCAATTAACCCTTTCCCTTTATCAGATTGCTATCCATTTAACTTCCAAGCATTCTGTTTTTGTCATAATTTCACCTCCTGTGGCTCCTGCGTTTAATAATTCTAAAACTAAAAATTTTAAAAAGTGTTCTTCATCAGTGTTACAAAACATGCTTATACAAAGCATTATTTCATACAAATGTTCCCTGATATGATTCTTCAACTTCGATTAGTTTTCCCAAGATAGTAGCATCCATACTGATCACAAACAGCCAACGAGACCAGGTTGCTACTAGTGCATTTGGCATAAAAGTTGAATTTAAAGATACGTCCAGTGATAGGATGTGCAGAGGTATTTGTAGTCTTAACGTATTTACACATGTTACATAATCTGCATGGACGTGTCCCTTTCCTATCAGAAATACAGGGTCTATAGCTAACCAGGTATTTATAACAAAGTAGTTTCTTAATGGAGCTTTTATTTCTATAACAAAACAGTGGAGCTTCACCAAGAAGCTCCCTGCATCTGGTATCAGTAGTCAGAATATGCTAGTACTGCCTGATGATGTTACAGATAGGTTGAATATCATTTGAATAGGTAACACATTCTGAAATCACTTCTGGTATTCTGCCTTGCCACATTGTCAACACAGAAGTTAGAGAAATAGGGTCTAGCCAAATCATTTCTATGTGATAGAAGCCCATGAGGTGCAATCTCTATTTCTTGTTCAGAGTACTTGCTAAGTGAAAATCCTCACTCAGGGTATCAAAGGAAGAGAGCATATTCTCATCTTTCCTGATCAGCCTTGCATGTCTATAAAATTGCCCTTTCAGTACATTACACTTTACATATTTAGGATGCATAATCTGGTAGTGCACTGTGCTCACTTTCTTACATGGTTTACTATAAAGTTGAGTGTCAAAACCATCTGGGGTATTCAAAATGCAGACATCAAGAAAATCTGTCAAGTTTCGAGAATGCTTAAATGTGAACTTTAAAAAATCAATAGTGTGATGTAAATTGTTCACAGACTCATTAAGGGTCTCTACTGAGCCAGTCCACACAAAAACACATCATCCACAAAATGTACATAATGTGAGATGTACTGCAACAAGAAATTACTTCTTTCTAGAACATACAAAGACTCCCAATATGCAAGCACCATGTAGCATAGCTGTTTGCATACATGGTGCCCATAGCTACCTCAACTTTCTGATGATAATAGCTATCATGAAACATAAAAACATTATTGCTTTGTATGTTCTTCAGAATGCTGGAGTATATGGCTTCCTCAGTACTAATGTTCCCACTGGCAAGGGTCCACTTGAACTCCATGGTACCAAAGAAACAGATGGTGCCAGATTGCTCACTTCTTGCAGTGCACAATTCCCCTGTGCCCTGTATTAAGAGCAAGTACCCTCAACCAGCATGTCCCATTCAGACTAGGCCTGACAAAGAGATAGTCACCACAGACTCCTAAGATGGGCCCACACACAGAAACAGGATCTAAAGGAACTGTGAGAAATTTCGGAGGAAAAAAAAAGCACATCAGTATCAAAGAGATGATGGCAGCAACTTAATCTGTCAGACTTGCATACCCCCACAGAAAATACTACATCAGCAGATTGGAGGGAGTCACTCATGGCTCTTTGCAGGAAGAATGATATTTAGTCTAGGAATTGGGCATGACCCTCAAGACTTTATAGTAGAAAAAAATATGTACTACCTACTGCTGCTTTAAGTAGTTAATTGCACTTTATTACATTGAATCTGTTAGTTGTAGGGCTGTTCTAGGTAGTTGGTGTGGTCTTGTTATGGGCTCCAAACCAGCTATTCTACATTACGAAGGTGTTTCTCTCACCCTTGTGGCAGAAATGTATTGATCAAACCCATCTGAGTTGGGGATTGCTTATAAAAAGCTTATTGTGTGCTTTCTTGACTGATAGCTTAAAACTTGTTTCTCTTTGCTCATGTTTAAGCCTCATGTTTGTGCAATTCTGCTCTTCACGCAGCAGTGGTTAGCAGTGTATAAACACAAAAGCTTAGAAGCTCAGTTTTTCCCTAAACAGCTGTCGGTGTAAACCTTCCAAGCTTTTCTGCTGCTCTAGGAGGAACTCAGTTGCACACTGAGCAGCATTGCCTTACTGATCAAACTTAGCCTACACAATGTATAGACCCTCTTGTAGTCTCGGCACTACCAGCACAGTCATGTCAAGTTAACCCATTCCCTTCTCTAATAAAACAAATATTAAGTGTGTGCTGCCATGGAAAGGCAGTTTCCCATCATCTCTCTGGCCAGCCTGATAGACATAGGCATTCTGAGGCAATGTAGCAACTGTCTCATGTATACTGACAATCACTTACTCCTGAAACAAACACATACTTTGTGAGAGATGTAGTTACACTATGAAACTACTGGCAAGATTCTCACATAAGGACAAATCGAATGCTGAACAGGTTGTCAGCACACACACACTTCCCACGCTAAATAAGGACATGACACATAAGCCCACATATGGGGAGGTACTCACTGGTAACTTACCAAAAGATCAGAGGCCTCCCAAACAGAAACCACTTACACACATAACAATGCAAATAATTTTAGCAGGAGATGACCAAACTGGTCGCACAAATAAATAATGACTGTGGTTATGAATTACCAGCTGTGGAAATAATAATGAATAGTACAAATGACTTTAAAGTTTATAATTTTTCATCATTTTCAGTAGATGTGGGTATGTGTGATCTTTTTGCCAAGGGTTTGACCTTTATATCTGACAAATCAATCAATATCGTTCATATTTTGAAACAATATGTCAGGAAAGTGAATTGGAGTATTATTTTTCATAATGTTAATTCTGTAGAAAACCCATTAAATGTTTCAAGTACTTCCCGCATTACATCCAACTTTAAAATTTTTTGAAAGGGCATTTGAATTTGATATATGTAACCTGAAGTTGCAGGGGGAAATTAACAAAAGGAGAAACAACTTGAGTAAGGATGAATTAATGAGACTTGATTGTTTAAGAGGAGTAATAGATATAAGGATAATGAAACCAGATAAGGGGGAGGGCTTGTTATAATGAATAGGGTCTGATTTTAATAGAAATATGAAAGAGATCCTCCTCTGTCACACTTATGAGAGTTCTTCAGTGAATTAACTTAATGGGACATATAGGAGAATTAAAGATTTTTGCAGGACCTGTTCATTGATGGGTTTATTACAATTGATGAGCTTAACTAACTTAATGTTTTATATACAGTCACCCCAGCCATTTTGGGGTGCCTACGTTATTTAAAAATGTGACTCAGCCCCCTATGCATCTAATAGTGGACTCTGGAGGTTCTGTAACTTACCCTCTAGTGAAATTTTTGGATGTTAAACTGAAAGAATACATGATGAATGAACCTTATATATGTTAGAATTCTTGGGATTTTTTTAAAAGAACTACTATTATACTTTTTGATGACAACTTTGTTCTAATCATAGTAGATATTAGAGATTTATACATGGTTATCCCACATGATTTGCAGGAGGAATGGTTTTGTGATTATTTGGCAAGAAAGGGAGTCTCTCAAGCTTGTATTAATATGTATGAGCAATTATTGGATATTATATTAAGAAACAACTTCATTCTATTTGAAAAGGAATTATATTTACAAATGGAAGGAGTAGCTATGGGGTCACCATGTGGTGTTTTTTAAGGAAATATTGTCATGCTTGAATGGGAGAGGAAATATTTGTTGGAATCATCTTTTTTTAGCTACTGCTACACCTATATCTGCTTTTTGGATGATATAGTCATCCTATGGAAGGGCCCCAAAGATGAGATCGGGAGATTTTTAGAATACATCAATAGGACAACCTCCTTGTTATGATTTACACATAATATTAATGATAAAGAGATCCCTTTTTTGGATGTTCTTCTTACGAAAGACACCCCAAACAAAATATTATTCGTAAAGAGACTTACTTGAATAGTTTCTTACATTTTAATAGTGGCCATCCATTTAAACAAAAGCGGGCCGTGTTAAAGGCCAATTTGTTTGAGCAGCCAGTATGGTCACTTTAATAGATCATTTTTAGATAAATGTTATACGTTGGAAGGGATGTTTTTAAAATGTGGTTACCCTCTGGAACTAGTTAGTGAAGTGATACCAGAAGTAAAAGTGAAAAGAGAGAATGGACATTTTGTACTGATTCTTGATGGATAACTAAATGATTTTAGGAACAGCGAGTCTTCCCAAGATAATATGTCTTGTGCTGAGCCCATTAGTAATGATGCAGCTTCTGATGTAAATACCCAGACCGAATCAGAAATAAGAGTTTTTAGTAGTTTGTTTTTTCACCACTTTTGGAAAGCATAGTAACTAGTAAAGGATATCTTATTTAAAAATTGTAATATCTTAAGTAGTGACAAGGATCTGAGAGGACATGTAGGGGAGAGACCCATCATAGTTTATAGAATGGGTTGTAATCTTAAAAATATTTTTGAAAATCAGAGTAAGCAAAAACAGAAGGGGTATATTTATAAATGTGGGGCATGTTCCTATTACACATATATATATATATTGGAAACTAGTGAGGTAATAATAAATGGGTTGAAGCTTAGAATTTATGGGAAGTTTTCCTGTAATACACAAAGAATGGTCTGTTGTGCCCTATGCTGCTATTGTGAGTGTTATTATGTTTGAAAAAACAGAGCAAAGATTAAAAAATAGGATTTGGGAGCATTTGAGGGACATTAGACTTGGGAAAGAAACTAATGCTCTCGCTAAATATTGTAGTGAATTTCAAGGTCATACGTTTAAGTTTGTAATCTTGGAAACTTTAGAATTAAATGAAAGGGGGTGTGTAGCCATTATTATTAGAAAAGTCTGAACTTGCTTGGCAGATTCACTTGAATGCGAGGTATTGACCAGGTTTGAATGTAAGCCTATCTATTAAAAGTATTCTTAAATTGAAAGCCTTGAAAAGGTGAGCACAGTGTGGTTAAACTATTGGTTTTAAAGTTTTTTACTTGATTATAGAAAAAGATGTTTTTTGAGCTTGACTGATTATATAGTGAATAACAACTAAGCATGTTCAATTGATTGGAGCTAGGATATGCTGTAGATGAAGTTAATTGGTTCTTTTTGGGGTGTGTAATTGTTCTATAATGACATAACCACCTTTAGGTTACTTTATAAAGAGATGAATAGGACAAGGCTGACTTTATCTGATGAAGTTTCTTTCAATGGTTAGCAAGAAAGTGCTTATTTATTTGTAAATTTTACACATTATGTATTTATAGTGTTTTAAACTTTAACTAAATTGTTTTTGTTGGTTTGATAAAAATGTGTTGTTTTTGTGGACTGGACGTAGTGTAACTATTGAGTTTGGTTTAGTGTTTTGGAGTTTACAATGCAAAAAATAACCACAACACGTAATAACGCACACACCAGTGTCTCCACAAGTAAGCCCATAAGGATTAACACCACAAAACCTAATGTATTGGTCATAGATGATTCCATTGTGAGACATGGATGTTCCTCTCACCAGGATGGATAAGGAGTGGGTTACGGTTAGCTGCCTGTCAGGTGCCAGGATCCGTCAGGTCACTCAAGCACTCGGGTAACTCATCCACAAGTACTGGTATGACTCTGTCATAGTCCATGTGGAGGTGAATGACTTGAGACATACCTCACTGGACTATGTGAAGAGAGACATGACCAACCTTTCAGACTGTGTCACAGGCAGATATAAGTGTAGCCTTGAGCAGCATTCTACCTTCTACAAGGATGGTGCCACAATACAAACAAAAAATGATTGACCTTAGCAATTGGCTTAGCTTCTGGTGTCAGTCGAAGGGGATCCAATATCTGTCACTCTGGGAAAACATGTTTGACAGGCCATGCTTCTTTGCTAGAGATGGACCACGCCTGTCTCCTCTAGGCTTTCAGATACTGGCAAAGGCATTAGCCACCCCTTTTGTGCCTTTTTTAGGCAGTGTCAAAATAACCAAACTCCCAACATAACAAAAGTCTCTCTAGATAAACTCATGGTACTGCTGCTTAATGCTAGGAGTCTAAGCAAGAAACTGCACTCCCTGGAAGCACTCCTCAGTTTGGAAGATGCTGAAATCTGTGCAGTCACCGAGACGTGGTTCAATGGTGCAAAAAGCACCCTGGCCATACAGGGCTACAATGCCTTCTGTACATTCAGATCACAAACTGAGCATGAAAAAAAAACCAGCGGAGGAGGTGTATCCATCTTCATTACGGATAAGTACACCTCGAGACTGGTCAAACAGTATGATTCTCTTCTGCTACTCCATGTCCAGTTAACTATAGCAAAGCCCCCTACCACAGACACATCAAAGTTAGTTATAGGTACCCTATCATGAAACAGGAAAAGCATACTGCATACCTGGACTTACTGTAGTCACTTGCGATACAGCTCAACACCTTACTTATGGGTGAATTTAATTATCCTACCATTGACTGGGAAACCTACATGACCACAAACATGCTGGCTCAGAGGTTGTTGGAATTTGTCAATGCAAATGCTCTGGAACAGTTAGTGTGCACATATAAGAGGCTCAAATGTCCTGGGCATAGTACTCACTAACATGGGACAGCATTGCACCCTCCCCTGTGTGATGCCCTCCCTGGTAAGATAGGACCATAAAGCAATTTTTTTTGATGTGATTATAAGACCAGATAACCCAGCAAGCTCAAAAATGCTTACAAAGTTTTCAAAGACAAACTACATCCTATTAAATGATGGTATAAGAAGTTTCAAAACTCCCTCGAATGCAGATAACATTGACTCCTATGCAGAGGTGTACACCAATGCCCTTTATAACCACTTAAACAGCTGTATAGAATCTGCTGTACCTGACCAGATTAAAAACAGGTCTTGCTGAAAAAACAAGCCACCCTGGTGGGCCCCTAGTATAAACTGGCCATACAACAAGAGAAAGAAATTAATGTCCAAGAACAAGAGGGACTGTCTCAGCAGAGAAAGCAATCCCTCTTTAGCTTAAACAAACAAAATAGAGATATTGTCAAGGGGTCTATATCAGTTTGTCACAATGCAATTGCGGTGAACACCAGATCATCAACCCTCATTCAGCAATTCACTGAATTTACAGAGGGCAAGTAAATACTTGCCCTGCAGCACAGCTGTGCCCTTTTCTCCACTGTAGTGCAATCTCTGAGTTGGTATGTATAGTTGGGGGGTGTGGGGGCCAAGCCCTGCACTTGGGTGGGTTTCATTTGCATAGTTGTCCGTCCGTTGTGCTGTAGGGCAGGTATTTACCTCCTTTGGCAAATTCAGTGGATCGCTGTAATGATTTTCGCTGAATGAGAGTCAATGATCCGGTGTTCGCTGCATTTGCATTGCGACGACCTAATATAGACCAATTAGGTCCTCCAAAGCTACGTATGAAGCAAAAATAGCCTGGATAACTAAGGATAATCACAAGGCATTCTTTAACTACATCCAAAATCTAAAAGGGAATGCTGAGCTATGCACTGAACTGGTTGTAGATGGAACCACCAATACTCAACCATAGGTAATAACCAACCTGATAGCTGATAGATTTGAAGTAAACTTCGTCCCCTCCAGTCATCACGCAAAGTATACTTGCCACCATTCTTCAGCCTATTATCTCAAGAAAGCAGGTCATCTCAGCACAGTCCAAGGCCAAAACATGGCATCAGTTGGACCAGACAACAGCCCAGGTTGCCTTTTAAACAACTTAAAGCATGACCTAGCAGACCCGCTTGGATCCCTATTTAACCACAGCCTGTGAACTGGCTCTGCTCCGGCAGAATGGAGGACAGTAATCCCTCTGTACAAAGGGGGACCATAAACTGACCCTGGGAATTATAGGCCGTAAGCTTAACTAGCCTCATCTGCAAGGCCATGGATAGAATATTTATGGATCTTATTAATAAGGACATAGGTAATCTCCAAACTCTGGACCCAACCTTGTTCGGATTTGTTAAAGGTAGATCATGCCTGCTAAACATGGTTGACTTCTTCAAGAAAGTCACCAAGGCCCTGGATAAGGGAAGGACAGTGCATACCAACTATCTTAGCCAAGGCTTTTGACAAAATCCATCACTCAGGTATTATAGAGAAACTCTCCCAATTGGGAATTAACCCCTATATTACCCGATGGGTAGCCAGTCACTAACAAGACTCATACTGTCAAAGTGGGTGACTTCACTTCTAGAAAGAGACCAGTCACCAGTGGTGTACCACAGGGTTCTGTGCTGGGCCCCTTACTTTTTCTCAGAAGTCCAGGCAAACTTGGACGGCCTGTGGCTGACTGAGTTCACTGATGTTTGCAAATTGGGAGCAATCATTAAGTCCCCAATGATGTTAATATACTGCAAACAGGGTTAACGCAGAGAAATGATTGGTGTCAAAGCCATGGATTAAAGCTAAATGCAAAAAATACTTTATTCCCTCTGGGAAAGCTGACATCCCAGCTAATTACATTATAGAGCATACCCTAAGTGTAGACCCAGTGGTGCATGATCTGGGTACTCAGTTTGATAGCAACCTTAACTTTGACCACCACGTATCCACAGTAGTAGGGAATTCCTTCTGTGTGTCACATCTTATAAGTAAAGGCATCATATCTAGATCTGAAGATTCTATAATTCCATTATACTCAGCCCTCATCAGACCAATAATTAAGTACAATGCTCTCTTTTGCATATACCTCACCAGACACCTGCAACAATTGAGAGACCAGAGAGGTTTCATACCAAGAAATTACAGGGTACACAAAACAAGTATTACACAGAAAGACTGAAAGCCCTGTCACTGTATTCTGTCTCCTACAGGTTGCTAAGGGGTGACTTGTGCCTGGCTTACAGGGCAGTCTCTGGCCTGGCCCTGATGGGAAAAGCTACAAAGTCTTAAATCAAAGTGCATGAGGATCACTGGCTCCAAGGGATCTTAATCTGGTCTCTGACATGAACAGGTCATGCTGGAGAGATAGATACATCTCCCAGAGGCTGCCACTTCTCTGGAACAAGCTTCCAATTCATGTGAAATAGAGCACATCATCTAAATCAGTCTTCTACAGCAAAAGTCCCAGGTGTTAATACTACTGTAACATTCCTCATTCTTTAACATCTATAATTGTTGTGATGTCGTAACACAGATCTAGTTTCCGTCTCTTTAACTAGGATCCAGATTATTTGCTTCACTTTTACATATACCATATAGCCTGTATTTTTGAGGATATTGATATTAAGCTTTCTTCTGTTTATACAGTAAATTATTTTGCCTTAAGGTCAAAACAAGTCTACATATGAATGTGCTAATAGCTCTAGATGTTCATCGTGTTTCACTGTTGCAGTCATTACTCTTGGGTTATCCTGCTGGCAGGCTACCCGCAGTCGGCCTGAATTCCAAAGTCTTGGTCCGGTGTCGGTTGCTGTCGCTTCTTCCCTGATGTCAGTGCGCCAGGGGTATAAAAGATGCAGCCGACGCCATTTTCTTCAGTCTTTTTTGCCGCATGGTGCGCGAAGCAGAAGCAGTTCGCTAGTGCCGGTCGGCTGACTCCAGAGATTTTCGTGTTCGAATCTCAGATCCGAAATCTTTATTTAAAGCTAAGTACCCCATTGGGGAAACTTTTTTCTTGCTCCAGACTGATGTCAGAAAAAGTTAATAACTGTATTTCTTGTGGGAAGCAAATACCTCATAAGGACTTTCATTCTTATTGTATTCCTTGCCTAGGCCCTGATCATGACTTAGCTAATTGCAGATTTTGTGCTAGATTTAACCAACGCACTATTAAGCGTTGGTACGATTATGCATTTCATTACTTTGGCCGAAGATTTAATTACACAATGTCATCGGATAGCCATCCGACTACCGCAATTCACAAGAAACGCAAGGAAAAGGACAGGCATCCGAGGTCCAAAACTGACGACAAGGCTTCTTCTAAGCCAGTCACTGGTTCGCCGGTTCTCAGTGAGGTGCTTTCGCAGCCCCTGATGCATGCTACCTCAGAGCCGCAGGCCGCTTCCGACTCCCACATGGAGCAGACTAGGCCTCTGGAAACTCAAGGTATTGGACACTTGGAAAATATTCCCTCAGATGGGTCTGGAGCCGCTGAGCAGGCATCGGCTTCTGAGGGTGTTTTCAGGCCTACACAGTTATATATAAAACCGACTACAGCTCCAAAGGCAAAGGCTAAAGCAACACTAAAGACAAAGAAACCAGTCCAGCAAGCCCATGGACAGGCCTCCATGCCTAAAAAACAGATGCTCAAAATGGCCAAAGACCTAATTACTTTGATCAGGGGTTCCCATCCCCCTCCTGAGAAGAGGCCTAGGCAAGAGACAGAATATGAATCTTCAGATCAGGTTTCCATTTCCTCTGGCTCCTCTTCTGACCAAGAATACTCTCTCCCTCCATATGAGGATTCCGATGCTGAAGAATCTATCCCTTCAGCCTCCCCCCTGAGGATTTTTCTTTTGGGGAAACCCTGTATACCATGAGGGAGCACTTCCACTGGGAGAGCCAAGACTACTCAGAATGTAAGAAAAGGCTTAGAGATTTTCTTTTACTACCTCAGCACAGGCCTCTTGCTATCCCTCCTGTTTTAGACATTGTAGATGATGTAGTCCGGCCTGTCCCCTGTCTCTTTACCCCCTGCACCTGTTAAGCCAGACAGATACTACAGGGTTCCAGATTCACATACATTTCTTTATAAAAATCCTGCTGCTGACCCAGAAACTATTTCTCAGGGTCCCAAAGGGGTCAAGACTTCCACTGCAAAAAACCCTATCCCCTCTGATAGGGATTCAAGGGCTCTGGACAGATGGGGGAAAAAGGTTTACTCTTTTGCTACCTTGGATGTGAGGGCTTTAAATTGTCAATTTCATATGCATAAATATCAGCAATACTTATTGTCACTGCTTAAACAGAAAATGTTAACAAATTCTGAATGTGCAGAAAACAAAGAATTGCAGGATTTATTGCATGCAACTGAACAAGTGGGAAAGCATACTTTGCAATGTGGTTTTGATTCTCTGGAGGCCTCTTGCAGGGCCGCTGTTACGGGATCTGTCATTAGGCGACATGCTTGGTTAAAGGAACAGAATCTGCCTGATCATGTTAAAGCAAAATTATTAGATGCTCCATTACAGCATGATACTTTGTTTGGTGTTAAAGCAGAAGAGGTGTTGAAGAAAATGGAGGACAAAGCGAAATCTATGCAGACAGTTAAGGATTTCTTACAGGTGCAGCCACCCAGATTTAGCAGGAACTGGCCTACTAAGAATTGGTCCTTTCCAGTGTCAGACAGGCCACAAAGAGGCAGATACAGACACCCCAGAGGCAGATCCTAGCCCCAAGGCTCATACAGGCCTAAATAATGGGGTGCTTCGACCTCCAAAAGTGGAGAAGACAAATCACAGCCATATAATAAACAGTCCCAATGACTTTCCTCTGCCAGAACCAAGCACTTATCTTTTGGCAGCCCCCTTAGGGGAAAACTAGCACTTTTCACAAAATTGGCACATAATCACCCAGGACAAATAGGTCTTGAACATAGTGTCTCAGGGCTACAGGTTCCACTTTCACACCCTGCCAAGGGCAAAAGGTATGCCCGCCCTGCCACACAATCAATGGGCAGAGGCACAAAAGCAAGTTTCATCCCTCATGGACATGAGGGCCATTCAACGCGTACCACAACAAGAGCAGGGACAAGGATTTTACTCAAGACTTTTCTTGGTGCCCAGAAAGGACAAAGCCTGGAGACCAATACTGGACCTGTCTATTCTAAACACGATTCTGGGTGTTCCAAAATTCAGAATGTTGACTCTGCAGCAGCTACTGTCCATGCTGGGCAAGAATGCTTGGCTTGTAACTTTGGACCTAAAAGAGGCATACCTGCATGTCCCAATCAGACAATCTTGCAGAAGATACCTCAAATTCATAGCTGGATCAATGCACTACCAATTCTCTGCACTACCCTTTGGCTTATCTACTGTGCCTAGGGTCTTCACAAAATGCCTGGCACCAGTAATTGCATTTTGCAGACAAAGAGGAATTCAAATATATCCTTACTTGGACGACTGCCTTATTCAAGCAGAGAACAAGGACATTCTACTAAAGCATCTGGCGTTTGTAAAAAGATTACTAATTTGCCTAGGGTACACAGTAAACGAAAAGAAATCAAAATTAGTACTCTCTCAAGAGATAATATTCCTGGGTGCAAGCTTAAATACAACTGCCCAGATGGCTTATCTCACGCCAGACAAACAAAGGCAACTGACTTCTTACTTCAAAATGTTGGCAACAAAGACCCAGTTATCTGCAAGAAAAATTCTGCAGGCTTTGAGCTTCATGGCATCCTGCATTCTGCTAATTCCATATGCCAGACTGCATATGAGGAAACTACAATGGTATCTAAAAAGTGTTTGGACTTAACATTGCCATGGCCTGGAAACATTAATTACCCTCATTCCCTGCCTGCAACAGGAGTTTCGATGGTGGGCACAGGCCTGTCACCACAACAAGAGACAGCCATTCACTTTACCCAAAGCCAGGCAGACACTAACAACGGATGCATCAGATTATGCCTGGGGGGCCCACATGGCAGGAAAATGTATTCAGGGCACATGGGCCGCACGCCAGATGCATCTTCATATCAATCAAAAAGAGATGTTAGCTGTTCAGAATGCCCTGACAGCTTTCAAGGATCTACTTCATCCAGGACAACTACTGATAAAGACGGACAATACTACAGTCATGTGGTACATAAACAAGCAGGGAGGCACTCATTCCTACCCCCTCTGCAGACAAGCCATGACTTTGTGGGACACAGCATTGACTTATCAAGTTCACCTGCAAGCACAATTCCTGCCAGGAAAAATAAATACTCTGGCAGACGAAATAAGCAGAAACCTCATGGATCCCCACAAGTGGAAATTGGATCCACAAGTCTTCAGCATGATAACAGGGAAATGGGGATGCCCAGACATAGATCTATTTGCCTCCCCTCACAACTGCCAACTACAGAGATTCTGCACAAGGACTTATCACAAGCAAGCATGGAAAGTGGATGCCCTATCCTTCAGCTGGAAAAACCTAACAGTATATGCCTTTCCTCCACTGCCTCTCCTCCCCAAGGTACTCCTAAAGGTCAGATAAGAGAAGCCAAAAAAGATACTGATTGCCCCAGACTGGCCACGCCAGCACTGGTACCCAATCCTAAAGAGCTTGTTTCAAGGTCCAGCATGGACATTGACTCAAATATCTCACTTACTGACCCAACAAAACAATCAGATCCTGCACAGCCAACTCAGGACCTTAAATCTGGCAGCATGGCGGATAATGTAGCCATGCAGAACACTTCTCTCTCCAAAGCTGTGATGGATGTTATTTTGGAGGCCAGGAGGCCCAGTACCAGAAAATCTTATGCAGAAAAATGGAAGAGATTCTGTGCTCGGAACCAGGAACAAGGAATTGACACGTTGGTACCAAATATTCCTCAGATTTTACAAAACTTAACTGAGATGCTGGACAAAGGCCTATCCTTTTCATCAAGTTAAGATTCATGCCTCTGCCATTTCAGCCCATTACAATACGGAACCACATATCTTTTCTCATCCTTTAATAAGGCAGTACCTCAGAGGGGCCAAGAACACAAGACCTCCAAGGAGAGCACCAATACCTGCATGGAACCTCAATTATGTCTTGGAAAAACTCACACTGCCTCCCTTTGAGCCAGCCTCAACAACTGATATAAAATTCTTATCCTGGAAAACAGCTCTGCTCCTAGCAATAACCTCTGCAAGATGAGTCTCGGAGTTACAGGCACTCATGGCTGTGGAACCTTTTATCATTTTCCATCCAGACAGGGTTTCTCTGAGGATGAACCCTACATTTATGCCTAAGGTGGTGTCCAGTGTGGCCCTTAACCAAACCATTCACTTGCCTACCTTTTATCCAAACCCACAGAACAAGGGTGGGAAACTTCTGCATTCTTTGGACATACACAGACAGCTACGCTTCTACTTGGACAGAACTAAAGCTTTCAGAAAGACGGAGCAACTTTTAGTGGCATATGCTGCAGGATCACAAGGAAAGGCTATCTCAAAACAGACTATTTCAAAACAGATAGGCTATTGCATTTGTTTCTGCTACTCACAGCATGGCAAATCAGTGCCTAAGGGCATTAGGCCACATTCAACCAGAGCAGCAGCCAGTTCAGCAGCCTTCCTCAGAGGAGTACCAACCAAAGACATCTTAGAGGCTGCAACTTGGAGTTCAGTGCACAATTTTACAAAGCACTACCACTTGCCTCTCTACTCTAAATCCAGAGAAGGCTTTGCCACTGCAGTTCTGCAGGGCCTCATAGCCTCTCCTAATCCTATTTAGCCCAGCCACCCTAATGATTGCAACAGTGAAACACAAACATAGTACAGTTGTGTACCTACCATAAATGTAGATGTTTGAGTGTATTCACTGTTGCAGTCCAGGTTACCCTCCCACCATCCCCCTTTCTTTTGCTGGGTCTTATCTGTATTTCTCTATTCTATACAACCTATGTGGTGTATTTGCTTGTAGATGAAAGAAATGTTTACTTTAGTGCATGCATGTTTATTGACATAATTTATTTAGCTTACCCTTTTGGGGGCACCTGACATCTGGGGCAAGAAAAACTGAAGAAAATGGTGTCGGCTGCATCTTTTATACCCCTGGCACACTGAGGTCAGGGAAGAAGCGACAGCAACCGATGCCGGACTAAGACTTTGGAATTCAGGCCGACTGCGGGTAGCCTGCCAGCAGGATAACCCAGGAGTAATGACTGCAACAGTGAATACACTTGAACATCTACATTTATGGTAGGTACACAACTGTATCGGGTATGGTTATGTTGTTTTCTGTCAAGCAGATTTTCTCTCTCTAAGTCACCCTTTGTAAAAGGCTTTTGGCTTAGTCATTATATGTTTTTTTTAATTAAATATACAAATAAATACATAAGTAAATTGTGCCATATAGATTAAGAAACGTGTGTACAGAGAGTACATTGCAAAATGTAATTCATTATTCAGTACAGCAAAGTGAGTGATAATGTATTATAACAAAACTGAATTGGACATCCCTCAAACAAATATTTTTTGTACCAAACATGATAAACTGATTCTCTTTTAAACAGTAAAAACAGGAAAAATAAAATGATTGCCAACATTGTCTGAACTGATTAATTTTAAAAAGGAAATTAAATGGTCCACACTTATTTACTAAAGTTTTTTCTCACCTTGTCTCCCAATTTTTAGGTGGCCTGATGCCTACATTGGATTAAGCACAATGGGTAAAAATGCATCTTTGTCCACTATCCAGTTTGCAATAGAGAATGCCATCTCAGCTGGTGAAAGTACATCTAACATCGCCCATGAGGATCACCTGGTATCTAGTGCTTCCAGTTCTCCAGAACATAGAGCACTAACTGTGGAGCTGATGGTGCATCCTGGCTATCCCAGCATCCCTGAAGAAGGAGGGTGTGGTGAAGGACCCGATGATTTTTCTCAGTCACTGGATCGAGTGCAGGAATTAAATATACTTAAAAATCCAGAGTTGCTTAAGTATTATAAACGACGCAACATCCAGCTATGTGCATTTAAGGATCTGTAGAGATGGAAGTTGTTGCATCATTGCTTCTTAGTACTGGGTCACAGAAAGGACCCTGTATGGATAATAGATAAGAGCTGTGAGAGCAGGTGACTTGAGGATTACAGAAATGCTGACTTTTTAGTTTTGAAATTGGGACTGCTATGGAAAGCAAATGTTTTCAGCTGCCTTTATATGTAAAGTTTACATAATTTGAAAATTGAAATATGATATAAGAGTGAAGTAAGCAGAAGATTATTACCTCATAATTTATATATAAAATAAAATGGTTTGCCAGACTTATCCAAGTTTCTCATTCAGAGGTGTAAGATGACATTTTCTGTTATATTCTGTAATCCTAAATGGTAAAGTGTTTCACAACAACCAGAAAGCATTTGATCATAAGATTCAAAATGTTGTGAACTAGCAATGGAAGTGTCCTGCAGAGAGGTTAGAAGAAGCATAGAGCACATCCAGGTTGATTAAAGCATCTATTTTACACAAAATCTCTCCCCAAAGCAAGACCATAGAGCATAAATCATTGTCATTTCTGAAGAAAAGTTGTTTGGCTGACTCTGTGACATAGAGGACTGAATCCCTGACTGTGCGCCTACCGGCTCAAGTTCAGTTAGCACACCTGTGAGGAGCTGACCTATGGAGGAATGGGAGTGAGAATGTGTGGCTGATGGCAGCCCACTCATCTGTAAGAGACGGTTGTGGTAAGACCTCAGTGCATAGTTGAGAACTGGTACTGACATAGTGTCTCACCAAAGGACACTGCACTATAGCCTGCTAGGTAGAGTGCAGACACTGCAGCCTGACTGATATTTGTGGAAGTACACACCCACACTCTGCATTGTAGGGCCTGCTTTGTTGGTATGCTGTCTGTTCATTAGAGAGAGAATGGACCCAGAGCACCAAAACTCCTTATCACTTCCACAGTGATACCCCTTTGATGGCCAACTTGCCTCCATCACTAACTCTGAGTTGTGAATTACCAAGAAGCAGATTTCCATTACAGAGTCTGTGTAGAAATATATAGTGCTATGACTGGTAAGATGGCCATATGTGTTCTTTATTGTTTTTTCAAAAATTCAATAAATGTATTGGCAAAAAAGGAGGAAGTTGGTTTCCAGAGAGGGCTGATGGTTGGCAGGTGAGGGCAGAGAGAGTTGTTGACAGTGTGTGAATTAGCAGAACTTCTTGTTTAGTAGGCTGATCATAACTGATCCATTTTAATTTCTTAAAAAAATCCAGAAGGAGTTCATAAAACTTGTCATTATTTATTTTTTTAAGAAGTTTCCTTCAAGTGTTTCTTATATTACATGCCGTTTTATGCCATATCTGTAGTCCATGAGTGATATAACTGGTGTTGTTTTGATGGTACTGTTATTATTTTTGATTGTAAGAAGTGGTTGGAAGGGTTGTAGAACAATATTAGATGTTGCATATATAGCATGTTGGCTGTTATCAAAGTATTCTGAATGTCAGATTCTTCATGAAAGTTCTTAGACTTGAGACTTTAAGTGGTGACTTGTAGAAAGCAGCTCATTGGCTGTGTTTCAGTTTTCCGACAAGTGCCCCCTAATGAGGTAACAGTTTGATGGGTACCTGACTACTTGGTGTCTTACTAGAGCAGGAAAAACAACACTGCAGAGGTTTGTGTTGAGAATGCAATGAAGAACTATGCCCATTCTTTAATGCAGTCTCATCATTAGAAGGGATTCTTAGGGAGAAGTGCCTCCCCCAATATACGCAGACACTAACACATGTATACATATGTATACACGGGTCCCCTTCATAACACTGACTTACCATTCTGTCGACATTCAAAACAGTGAGACAAAAACATTGGAAGTTTACAATCACAAACTCACGGAACATCATATTTTTTCTTCAGGAAAGTAACTACGTGGCCACCATGGCGAACTTTGCCCTTTCTCCACTGTAATGTGATCTTGGAGTTGGTATATTTAAGAAGGGGGTGTGTGGTTTCCTTCCATTTATAATGTTGTCATTGATGGCCAATGGTTACTTTCCCGGAGAGACAACACAATGTTACGGGAGTTTGTGACTGTACATTTCCGTCAGTCTGGTCTCTCTGTTTTGAATGTCGACAACATGGTAAGTCGATGGTACACACACACACACACACACACACTTTGGATTTCTGAAGACCTTGCTGAGATTTGATGGATGGGTAGTGCAGATAAACAAAATAATTTCACTAGTAGACAAGATATTTCTGTATTTGTGCAATGTGTACCCTAGCATTTCTGTCAAGCCGTAAATTGGAGGTAGTGATTGTGAACAGTTTTAGACCTAACAATAGATGACTCAGCTTTGTATATCATTGTTTTCAACTATAAAAGTAAACAAAACTGAAAATGAACTAATTTTAAGTTTTATATGCACAATTGTAAACATTTTGTTTCTTCTGTGTACATATTGTATGTACTGGGGAAAAATGGGCATCACTTAAAATAATAAATGCTGAACAAGTTGAGAGGTTGAACACAACACAGCACTAAAAAGCTCAAGTAGGTAAATATCAAGCCAGACCAATATTTCTTCATCAGGTCAAAAACAAATAATTCACAATCAATTTAATTAAAAAAAAAAAAAAGAAGAAATAAAAAACCATCACATGACTGATGTCATCAGATTTAACATTTAAAGGTACAAACATCATTTGCACTTTTGTTGTAATAGCTTTAATGCTGGTTTACCTAATTTAAACCTGGTATCAGCATGGAGCTCATTAATCCATTTATATTCAAGACTTTCAGTTTTAGTTACTATATAACCTCCTCTCGCACATGGAAAAAAGTTAGTTTTACCTACATAGAAGGCTTTACAGCCTTCACATAGGTAAATATATATAACATTATTTGTGTTACAAGTTGCCAAACCACTAATAAAATATCTTTTTTCTTATTACTGGTAAGTTCAAAACTTTCTTTTGCTCCCTTTTTTATAAGCTTACAAGAGGACCAATCAAAATAAGTAAAAGTACCTTTCCTGTGACTGACTATTGAGCTTTTAAAATTACCTTTCTACTCCTTTGAACATAATTTCAAATCACTGCTTTTCTATATCCAAACATGGTGTTTTTCAAATGCTTTTTTTAGGCAGAGTCACTTAAATCTTGTAATAAAAACATTTTTCCAATAATATCCTGCATCTTACTAGAGTGAGTAGTATATGTATGCATAAATCTAATACCCCTATTATTCTTCCCAACTTGCCCCTCTCTTTCCATTCTGTAAGCAAAAACTGTTACTATTCCATTTATTCAATACATAATGATATTGTCTTTCAACATCTTTCCTATGATACCCTCTATGTAAAAATTAGTCCTTTATTTCAGCTAATTGATCCTTCATAACATTATCATTTGTGTTCAGTCTAGCCACCCTCATCATTTGACTTATGCAGATATTTAAAAATGTGAAAGGAGGGTGCATGCTTCACCTATGTAGCAGTCCATTTTCCTTTATTTCTTTTTTATATACAGAAGTAGCTAAATCGCCATTCACTGATCTAATGGCGGTAATATCTAAAAAGTTAAACTCATTTGCTGAGAACAATGACTTAAAAATGTTAAAAAATCTACTGTCATAGTCAAAAAAGAATAAATATAGAGATGTCTGCTGTGTTGCCTTTCCATCTCAGAAAGATGTCATCCACAAGTTGTTTGTCGAAAAGTATCATATTGCTTTGTGAAAAATAGAATAATTTCCTCATTGCTGTGTTTGCATGTGTTGGCCACAGGAGTGCCCATTGCAACCCCTTTTGCTGGTAAGTAACAAGTTTCATCATACATAAAGACATTATTACTAGTAATAGATCTAAAAGATTACATATGGTATTAATTTTTGTATTTTTAGTTTGGTTTTGGAACTCAAACATTATAATATAATTAATACCAAAGTCATTAGGAATGCAGGTAAATAATGAATCTATTTCCAATGTCACCGTAGTATAATTAGCGTAATTATTTTCTGCAGACCAATTATATAACTGTTATAAAACAATCCTTAATATAACTACATGACAGTGTTAAAACACCTTTTAACTTCTTTTCCAAATACTTAGATATTGGTTTGGTTAGACTGTAAAACATAGGTGTTAGACTGTAAAACATAGGTGTTAGTGAGTGGGGAATATTAGAGTAATTAATTTCTTCTAAGGAAAGGAAACCTTCAAAATGTAATGAATAAACTTCAGTATGCACTTTGATCAAATTTTATTCCCCTATCTCCCTCCTAACTTCCCACAACTTATTAGTACACTTACAACACCCCCTTCTAATCACTTCTGAGCAGGTCAGGAATGCTGTCTCCAAGGCTAAAAATATTTGCTGCGTGTATCCTGAAATTGTGCCTGTCTGCCTTCTTGTCAGTATCACGCACGCTGTCTGGAAGAGTCCTTAATACACGTATTCAACCTCAGCCTCCCCACTGGGTTCATGCCAGAAGAAAGGAGAATTGCTGTAGTCATCCCACTGCACAAGGACGGGCACTTCTCATCTAGGAAACTACAGTCCTATAAGCATCACCAGCTTTATCTGTAAAACAATGGATTGCATCATTATGAAACTTATTAACAAGGACAGAGGCAGTCTAAAAACCTTGGACCCAACCCAGTTTGGATTTGTTAAAGGCAGATCTTGCCTTCTGAACCTGGTGGGCTTCTATGAACAAGTCACTGATGAATTAGACTAACAAATCAGTTCACACTACCTACCTGAACCTGGCCAAGGCCTCTGATACCATCCCACATTCTGGCACTGTTGGCAAGCTAATCAAACTAAATGTTAACCCCTGTGCTACCCACTAGATAGCAAACAGGGTAGCAGATAGAACTCAATGTATTAATGTGGAAGGCACGCTGTCTTCAGAATGAGTAATTACCAGCTGCTTCCTTCAGGGATTGGTCTAAGGAGGGACCACTTCTGTGTGGAATTTACTTCTCTGATGTCAAGGCTGACATTAGTGACCAGTGGCTGAACAAGTTTGAAGATGATTACAAACTTGGAACCATCATTAACACCCTATATGACTTCCCAGTTCTTCAGCAGGGACTAATATCCACTAATACGTTGTGCCTGGACCATATCCTAAAACTAAATTCCAAGAAATGCAGCATGGGCACCTATGCACCTACCACATAACTGATACCACTTTGAAAGCTGACTCAGCCATTAGGCAGTTTTGTTGAAAATGAACTATCCTTTGATCATCATGTATACTGTTAGGATATCCTTTTACCTTGTCAAACTAAACATCAGTGTATTTCTTCCAGCTCTAAGGAAGTTATCATCCCTCTCTGCTCCTACTTTATCAGGCCCATAATAGAGGATAATGGCCCCTTTGGTATGTTCCTGTCTAAACATATGACCCAGCTTGGGAGGCTACAGCATTTCCTCACTAAGATAATCAAAGGCATGTCTTCCTTGAGCTACCCAAACTACCTTAACATGCTCTTTTTCTTTCCTGTTTCCTACAGACACTTGAGAGGAGGCGTCTTCTAGATTACAGAGCCTGAAAGGATCCAGCCCTATATAACCTCCTGCCCATCTGCAAAACTAAAAACACTCTCAACACTAACTCGAGAAATCTTAACTTTCACTGAAACATAAATGAGACTTGCTGCAGAGAAAATTATATATCACAAGAATCCCTCTTATGGAAGCATACATTTCCTTTGGCTGTAAAGCAAAATAGCACACCGACTGTCTTAAAGAATAACCTGAATGAATGGATGGGCAATCATAAATACAACCCAGATCTGGCCCACAAGCCCTCATTGAAAGAGTTTGAAATTAGGTGTAAATTAATCATGCCAATGGGTATCTACATTATGGGGTATTGTGGCTACACTACTAATAATTGTGTGGATCGACACCTAGTATTGACCTGTGAACCCATGGACCTATACTGTTTCATTAGTCACTTGTAGCCAGCCAGTGTTCAGTCTTTTAATGCACTTAATGGCATTTGTACAAATAGAATACTGCCTTACCAATGCTACTTTAATACTGTACTCTAAATATCTTTTTAAGAAAGGTATCGTATATCAAATACTTGATAATTAATGAAAATTTAATAAGCACTTTATATAGGACAGAGTATTGGTTTGTCTTATAAGTCAGGTTTCTGGTATCGTCCCATGTTCTTTATTGTCACTTGCAGCTAGACATATATTTTGCTGCTGTATACACAGAGGTCATTGTTGGTGACTACCCCTCCTGTGGGCCATTAATCAAGAAGCCTGAATTCTGACAGTGACAGTGGAGAGAGATGTTTACTTAGAATAAAAATAGATACAGTATTTCCAAATGCGGTTCTCTGCATCAAGCACAATTTCCCTTAAGAACACACAGGGAACACACTAAGTCCAGGGTTGTGCGACCCTGGAGTTGATATATATATATAGTGAGGGGGTGTGGGGGCACATGAAAATACAAGAAAAACTGCACATTTTAAACGCCCCCCCCCCCCAACTATATATAACAACTCCAACATTTGGGATGCGGGCAAATCCCTGTTAAGTGCCTTGAATACTGGTTGTCGACCAAATGCGTTTCGATCAAATGGTAGATCCAGTTTTATATATATATATATATATATATATATATATATATATATATATATATATATATATATATATATATATATATATATATATATATATATATATTGCACTTTATTCATCTGCTTTTATTGTATTTGTGTTTCTTTACTTTATTACTAGGGGCATTGACTACAAACTCTGATCTGAGATATATAACAAGTATCCTTTTCTGTGTATTTAAAGTGATGTTCATCGTGTTTCACTGTTGCAGTCATTACACTTGGGTTGTCCTGCTGGCAGGCAACCTGCAGTCGGCCCGAGTTCCAAAGTCTTGGTCCGGCGTCGGTTGCTGTCGCCTCTTCCCTGACGCCAGTGTGCCAGGGGTATAAAAGTTGCAACCAACGCCATTTTCTCCAGTCTTTCTTGCCGCGCGGTGCCCGAAGCAAAAGCAGTTCGCAAGTGCCGGTCGGCCGACTCCTGAGATTTTCAGAATTGAGTTTCAGAACCGAAGTCTTCAATAAAGCTAAGTACCCCATTGGGGAAACTTTTTCTTGCTCCAGACCGATGTCAGTAAAAGTTAATAATTGTATTTCTTGTGGGAAGCAAATACCTCATAAGGACTTTTACTCTTACTGTGTTCCTTGCCTAGGCCCTGACCACGACGTTACCAGTTGTCGGATTTGTGCTAGATTCAATAAAGGCACTATTAAACTTCGGTTTGATTTTGCTTTACATTACTTTGGCCAAAGGTTTAATTACATAATGCCGTGGGAACAACCAACGACTGGAATTTATAAAAAACGCAAAGGCAAAGAAAAGGACAGACATCTGAGGTCCAAAACCGACGACGAAGCCTCTTCTAGGCCAGTCGCCGGTTCTCAGTGAGGCGCTTTTGCAACCCCTGACACCCGCTACCTCCGAGCCACAGGCCGTAACCGACAGCCATGTGGAGACACCGAGGCCTGTGGAAACTCAAGGTATTGGGCCTATGGAAACTATACCCTCAGATGGGTCCAGAGCCGCTGAGCAGGCATCGGCTTCTGAGGGTGTTTTCAGACCTTCACAGCTTACAATTAAGCCCACTAGAGCAGCAAAGTTAAAAACACCATTAAAGACAAGGAAACAAGTACAGCATTCTCCAGAACAGTCATCCATGTCAAAGAAACAGATGCTTAAAATGGCCGAAGACCTAATTACTTTAATCAGGGATTCCCATCCCCCTCCTGACAAAAGGCCTAGGCAAGACACTGACTATGATTCCTCTAACCAGGTTTCCATTTCCTCTGATTCCTCTTCTGATCAGGGATATTCTCTCCCTCCCTATGAGGACTCCGATGCAGAAGAGTCTATACCTTCAGCCTCTCCGGCTGAGGATTATTCTTTTGGGGAAACCCTGCACACCATGAGGGAGCATTTCCATTGGGAGAGCCAGGATTATTCAGAATCCAAGAAAAGGCTCAGAGACTTCCTTTTATTGCCTCAGCACAGGCCCCTGGCTATCCCCCCTGTGCTTGATATTATTGATGATGTTTTTTCTGAATCCAGTCTGTCTCCTGATTCTTTACCCCCTGCACCAGTCAAGCCAGACAAGTACTACAGGGTCCCTGACTCTCATAAATTTCTTTACAAAACCCCCGCTGCAGACCCAGAAACAATTTCTCAGGGTCCTAAATGGGTTAAGGCTTCCACTGCTAAAAATCCTGTCCCCTCGGATAGGGATTCCAGAGCTCTGGACAGATGGGGGAAAAAAGTTTACACTTCTGCTACTTTAGCTGTAAGGGCTTTAAACTGCCAGTTTCACATGCTTAAATATCACCAGTACCTCATGTCATTGTTAAATCAGAAAATGGTTTCAAATTCAGAAAGTCCTGACAGTAAGGAAATGCAGGATTTATTGCATGCAGTTGAACAAGTGGGAAAGCATACTCTGCAATGTGGTTTTGATTCATTAGAGACTTCTTGTAGAGCCGCAGTTACAGGCTCTGTTATTCGAAGGCATGCTTGGTTGAAAGAACAAAGTTTACCTGACCATGTTAAAGTAAAATTATTGGATGCTCCACTACAGCATGATACTTTGTTTGGTGTTAAGGCAGAAGAGGTGTTAAAGAAAATGGAGGATAAAGCAAAATCAATGCAGACAGTGAAAGATTTCTTACAGTTTCAACCACCTAGATTTAGCAGAAACTGGCCTTCAAAAAATTGGTCCTTTTCAGTGTCAGACTGCAGACACCCAAGAAGCAGATCTCAGCCCCAAGGCTCCTACAGACCTAAACAATGGGGTGCTTCAGCCCCCAAAGGAGGGGAAGACAAATCACAACCTTATAGGAAACAGTCCCAATGACTTCCCTCTACAAATGCCAAGCACTTAACTTTTGACAGCACCCCTAGGGGGAAAGCTAGCACTTTTCTCAAAAAATTGGCACATGATCACCCAGGACCAATGGGTGCTGAATATTGTTTCTCAGGGTTACAGGTTCCACTTCCACACGCTTCCAAAATCAAAAGGTGTGCCAGACCTGCCAGAAAACCAATGGGCAGAGGCACAAAAACAGATTGCTGCTCTTATGGACATGGGAGCTATTCAAAAAGTTCCACAGCAAGAACAGGGACAAGGATTTTACTCAAGACTTTTCTTAATACCCAGAAAGGACAAAGCCTGGAGACCAATACTGGACCTGTCAGTCCTAAATACTTTCCTGGATGTTCCAAAATTCAAAATGTTAACACTACAGCAACTTCTGCCCATGCTGGGCAAGAAGGCTTGGCTAGTTACTTTGGACCTCAAGGAGGCATACCTGCATGTCCCAATCAGACAATCTTGCAGAAGATACCTCAGATTCATAGCAGGCTCAATGCATTAACAATTCTCTGCACTGCCCTTTGGCTTATCTACTGCACCCAGGGTCTTCACAAAATGCCTGGCACCAGTAATTGCATTTTGCAGAAAAAAAGGAATTCAAATATATCCCTACTTGGACGACTGCCTTATTCAAGCAGAGAGCAAGGACATTCTTCTAAAGCATCTGGCGTTTGTAAAAAGATTACTAATTTGCCTAGGGTACACAGTAAATGAAAAGAAATCAAAACTAGTGCCCTCTCAAGAGATAATATTCCTGGGTGCAAGCTTAAATACAACTGCCCAGATGGTTTATCTCACGCCAGACAAACAAAGGCAACCAACTCATTACTTTCAAATGATGGCAACAAAAACCCAGCTCCCTGCAAGAAAAATTCTGCAGGCCCTGGGCTTCATGGCATCCTGCATTCTACTAATTCCATATGCAAAACTGCATATGAGGAAACTACAATGGTATCTAAAAAGTGTTTGGACTCAGCATTGTCACAGCCTGTAGACAATCATAACTTTAATTCCCTGCCTACAACAGGGGTTTCGATGGTGGTCCCAGGCTTGTCACCACAACAAGGGACAGCCTTTCACCTTACCCACAGCCAGACAGACAATAACAACGGATGCATCGGATTATGCCTGGGGGGCACATATGGCAGGAAAATGTATTCAGGGCACGTGGCCCAAGGAACAAATGCATCTTCACATCAATCAAAAAGAGATGCTAGCTGTACAGAATGCCCTGACAGCTTTCAAGGACCTACTACATTCAGGACAACTATTAATAAAGACGGACAATACCACAGTTATGTGGTACATAAACAAGCAAGGGGGCACACATTCCTACCCCCTATGCAGGCAAGCCATGACTTTGTGGAACACAGCACTGACCTATCAAGTACATCTGCAGGCACAATTCCTACCAGTAACAAAAAATACACTGGCAGACGAACTAAGCAGAAATCTCATGGATCCTCATGAATGGAAGCTAAATCCACAAGTGTTCAGCATGATAACGAGGAAATGGGGACACCCAGATGTAGATCTTTTTGCCTCCCCTCACAATTACCAAATACAGAAATTTTGCACAAGAACTTATCACTCTCAAGCATGGAAAGTGGATGCTCTATCATTCAGCTGGAAAGGCCTGACAGTCTATGCCTTCCCTCCGATGCCTCTTCTTACCAAGGTGCTACTAAAAGTCAGACAAGAAAGGCCAAAAATAATCCTGATTGCCCCAGACTGGCCACGCCAGCACTGGTACTCAATCCTAAAGAGTTTGTCTCAAGGCCCAGCTTGGCCTCTACCTCAAATTATTCATCTTCTGACACAACAAAACAATCAGATTCTGCACAGTCAACTCAGAACCTTAAACCTGGCAGCATGGCAGATAATGTAGCCACTCAGACTGCACCTCTCTCTAAAGCTGTTATGGATGTCATTTTAGAAGCCAGGAGGCCCAGCACTAGGAAATCTTATGCAGAAAAATGGAAGAGATTCTGTGCTTGAAACCAGGCAGAAGGGCTCGAACCACTTGTCCCTAATATACCTCAGATTTTACAATACCTAACTGAGATGCTGAACAAAGGCTTATCTTTCTCATCTATTAAAATCCATGCCTCTGCCATTTCAGCTCATTACAATACGGAACCTCCTATTTTTTCACATCCTCTACTACGACAGTATCTCAGAGGGCAAAAATATAAGACCCCCAAGGAGAGCACCAGTACCTACTTGGGACCTCAATTTTGTTTTATAAAAACTCACACTGCCTCCTTTTGAACCAGCCA